>NC_066579.1:359650712-359958091 GCF_024323335.1 Lathyrus oleraceus
AATACCAAATCAGGGTGCAATCGAGGATTACACCGCAAAAGAAATCACAACAGTAATATGATCAGATAAACAATGCCTGGCTATGATAAAACATGAATGAAAAATCAGAATAGAAAAGTCGGCTACTGTCAGGTTCGCGCCTGCCTCGCCTAGCGAAGGCTTAGCGAATACTCGCTTCATGCTCGCTTAGTGACGTGCTAGCGAGCGACTGCGGATTCTGGTTTTGATATCAGTACAATTTCAACCAATTTTATGCCTTATGGCTTTCATTACAGCAATTATATGGTTAATCATTTAAGGTATTCAAGTGCACACTACAATTCACATGACAAACTTAAGATATTTTCATAAATTTAATCATAATGCCATATGCAAATTAAGAACATAAGGTAGTAATAGCAATTGTAACCTTGAATTGGCCGACCGGATCGAATCGAGCGGAAGTGACCTTGCTGCCGCCGGCTTTTCCTTCAGGGTTTCTCGGAATTCTCAGGGTTAGCCTCCAGGGTTTTCCGTCTGTGAGCGCGAGGGTTTGCTTGCTAGGGTTCTCCTTTCGTCCTTTTTTCGTTCCCCCCTTTTCATTACTGAAGTGCTGGTATTTATAATGCTCCTTTTCATGACCTAATGGGCTCAGAATGAAGCCCGAAATTTTCTGTTGTCTGTCAGCTTCGCTAGGCGAGCGTGTAGCGAACGCGTAGCGAACGTTCGCTAGGCGAGCGTGTAGCGAACGCGTAGCGAACAGGCCAGTTTGGGCCATTTTCTGGATTGGGCCATTCGTGAGCTGGGCCTTTGTTCCTTTGAGATCAGTGTCATAAAATGAGTCGGAGTGCCCTGAAAAATGTCTTGAAATATTAATGGGCAAATTTTGGGGTATGACAGGTAGCCATATGGTTGTTGCATGTTTTGGTTTTGTGATGTTTTGGTTTCTTGGCTATAGTAGGAAGAGAGATGGATGGTGTTAAATGATCGCTGAATGTTTTGACTAAGATGACTATGGTAGGATGATGTGTTGGGTGCATAACGATGTTGGGGTTCTTGATGATGATCTTTTGTTGGTGGGGTATGTGGTATGCTCTTGGTATTGTGGTTGGGTGTTTGACATGTTAAGGTCGTAAGTTTGTCTGTTTGTGGACCAGAAATTTTGATGGGCAGGGGGTTGTGAGTAACCGGTCTGGAAATGTTGTCACGAGTTAGATATTGAACTTTCTTGTGTGTAAGTTACCTGACGTGGGTCGTATAGGTACATATCCTCAGCAAGGAACTCAAATCAAACTGATATGTACCAAGCCATATAATTACGAGTTGGTTTTTCTTCGGTTAGCATTACAACGTCAGTTAAGTCATGGTCTTGTCGGTGCTTCCACTTTTGACACTCAGATCTAACGAACCTTTACCAAGGATTAAAGTTCTATTGGTCATTAACTTTTCGTAGATGCCATTCTCCGAGGTTTGTCGGGGGATCTGAGATGTGTTGAAGCATACCGAACTGCAATTCAATACGATCACTATGGTGCAACTCCATATTGGTGAATCTTATGATCAGTGTGCATGTAGTCCAAACGACTGCATTTTGTTCGTTGATTCCATGGTCATGATCCAAGTTTAAATATGGACGCCAGATGAACTGAAATGTGATAATATATTAGATTATAAAATGGGTGATATTAAAAAACAAATTATTATGAATTAATTCGGTTAATGGAAATACATCTGCTGGTCGAAGGTGATCCAAGAGATTGCGATACTGGGTAATACAGTGTCTAGGACATCTATTGTAACTCAGACCACGTGCCGACCATCTGCATCAAAAAAGTAAATATATTATTTAGAGATAATTATCGGTAAAGTAAGTAAATATAATATGTTGTCAAGACATTTTACCGCTTGTTAACAAAGACCCATCAATGAAGGTGACTATAATAATATCTCATATCATCACATGATATAATTATACTCCCTCTTAAAAGAAATCATGGATTGTTAGGACAAAGGTTGTTGAACACGTATTTGGCAACTAAGAGGTTTCATACAAAGAATTTCCACGGTTTTTATGGGCACTTAAAACATACACACTGAGGACTATTACAATTTTGGAGACATTGCCAGCATTTACGCCAGGCAGAACTTGCGTTGCTGGAAATAGAATTTTTTAGCGCCTCTTTTGGGTGTTTCAACCATGCATCAAAGGTTTTGCATTCTGCAAACCTATTATTCAAATTGATGGAACGTGGTTATACGGAAAATACAAGAGCACTTTGCTTATGGTTGTTGCACAAGACGACAACAATAATGTCTTTCCCATTGTCTTTGCTCTAGTTAAAGGTGAAACCGTTGGTGGTTGGGGTTTCTTCCTTAGTCATCTCATAACACATGTCGCTCCACAAGCCAATCTCAGATAGACATGCTACTATTGAGAGTGCATACAATAACTATGATAATTGATGACATAATCCTCCTTCTACTCATGTCTATTTCATTAGACATATCGCACAAAACTTCATGTGTGCAATCAAAGATAAGAACCTTCACAAAAAAATGGTGAATGAAGGATATGCTCTAACTCAGTCGTCATTTCAACATTATCATGACGAAATTAGATTGTAAAATGGAGATGTAGGAAGGTGGATGGATAACATATCATTGGAGCAGTGGAGAAGGGCATTTGACAGAGGATGTCGATGAGGCCACATGACAACAAACCTTGTGGAATGCATGAACAACGTCTTCAAAGGCATTAGCAATATACCAATAATTGCATTAGTGGGAAAAACCTATTTTAGGTTGGCATCGACCTTCGCAACCAGAGGCGAAAGACGGAGTGCAGTGTTAATGTCAGCTTAATTATTCAGTGAATATTGTATGAAAGTGATGAAAGAGGAAACTATCAAAGCTAGCCCACACACGGCTAGAATCTTTGACCGTCATAGGCAAAATTTTAGTGTACAGGAAACAATTGACCACAATGAGGGGATGCCAAATTTATCCTATGATGTCAGACTAAATAGAACTTGGTGCAACTGTGGCAAGTTTTGGGCTTTCTGTAATCCTTTCTCCCATGTCATTGCGGCATGTACACATACTCGTCAGGACACTTACAACCATCTATCTGATGTTTACAAGACCATTACCGTCATGAATGTCTATAACGAAAGCTTCTAAATGCTAGCAATGCAAGAATATTGAACTCCATATCAAGGGGACATAGTTTGGCACAACGATGAGTTGTGAAGAAAGAAAGAAGGATGGCCAAACAACACGCGTATTAGAATAGAAATGGATATGACTGATAAAATGATAAGATTATGTAGTATATGTCGTCAACCCGGACACAATAAGAAAAAATGTCTCAATCTCGGAGCAACTTCTGCATCATAATTTAGTACCTCATTTCAATTTTTGTAACCTTTGATTTTGATATATTAATAACTTTTTGTTACAACAAGGTTAACAACAAACATCACTTCCACTTAAACACACTTAAAATCGAACATGTCTAAATAAACAACACAAATAACATATATCAAAACAAATAAAAAATACTTAACCACAACATTTAAAAACAAAATTTCTAACTAATTACAACAATCAAACTGATATCATTTGGTCCAAACATCACTTCCCTAACATCCTTATCATTTTTCACTCACACCCATCCACGTACGGCATCGAGTCTCTCAATACTTCTAATTTTTTCGCCTTCAGGTATGTTTTCGTCTAACCAACAAACCAAATCCCTCTATAGTTGCTCGAAATGACAAATGTTCCAGAAGAGCATCTCCATCAGAGACTTGTCTCTCGAATAAATCATTTTTCCATAGCGGCGACGAAGACGAACTATGTTTGCAATATAATGAAAAGACATGTGAAAAAATGAATCACACAACACCTCTATTTATACAAAAAAAATTAGACAATACACGGAGGAGCTAGACCAATTGGTGTCTCCTCTCATTTTCTACACATAGGCGCCAATTGGATTGACAGTACAATGTACTGTAGCCAATTCAATTGATGTCTCCTCTTTAAAATTAAGGGTATATGCTAATTCATCTGACACCAATGTGTTAACGTTTTTCTAAAGTGGGTAGTTTGAGAATTAATCTAAAAAATGAGTTATTTTGGGCTTTTTTAAAAAAAAATTGAGTTACTTGAGTAAAAAATTCGAACGGATCAAATCATTGTTTTATAATCTGGGAGCAAACCGATTATATTGGAAATTAAAGGATATAGCGGTACAATAAAATTATAAGATTGTAGTTGCAATTGATCTAATAAAAATTAGGATGGATAAATACATTTTTTAAATGGGTGGTTTGATTTTTTATGATTACATTTTCAAATCCTCAAAACTACGTCGTTTTGGATGCAAAATTTTAAAAAGTTATAAAAATTGAAAGTAACAAGAAAAATAAGTTTCACCTTCGCATTTAGTTTTTTTAAACCCTATTATATCATATCGCTATAACTTATTTGAATATTCATGTTAATTAAGCTTATAATTTACTTTATTATTTTATAACTGTGTTACATTTTGATTTTTAAAAATATTTGAAATTTACTACATTTGAAAGTTGAAATTTTTTATAAAATTGTTATTCAACTGATTTGTATGAATAATTTCATAATTATTTTTAAATTTTTATAATTATGAAATTTATGTCAAAATTTTATATTTTATATTATACATATATATATATATATATATATATATATATATATATATATATATATATATATATATATATATATATATATATATATATATAGATATATATATATATATATATATATATATATATTAATTTGTATAAATTGAACTAGAATCTTGCGGTCCGATTAAAGACCCACTAACTAATAGCAAACTAACCCAATAATGTGACCGAATCGAGGACACTATGAGTTTTAAAACATTGGATTAAATAGATGGGGATTTTGATCCGACTAATAACTCATTGACCCAATAACATGACCTAATAGAATACCCGTAAGAGTTTTAAAACATTGAATTAAATAGATGGAGATTTTGAAAGGAGAAAGCTTAAATACAATTTCTAAGGTGTGGTTATTACTACTTTCCAATGAAAATATGATAAGTATATTTAAATATCGTTTAAGGAATAAAAATAGGAGCAAATTGAAGGATTTTGTCTTTCAATCAAGTGTATTAATTTAAATATAAATTGTACAATTTATGGAGATAAAATATTCAATAATATTAGGTAATCGTAATGCTTTGTTAGAAGTCAAATATATTTTATTGGACAAAGATATTTGACCAAATACTAGTATTATTGGGTCCTATGAGATTACACAAATAGTAACCTAAGGTTTAAATTGCGAGATTATGGATTGGAAGAGAAATTGGGAGGTTATAAATTGGAAAGGAAATCATTTTAAAAGAGAATTATTCATTATGTCCTTAATCATTGCATTCTCTTTAACCTTATATTTTGGTTCACTCTTCCTTCATTTAATTCTATATAAGATAGATGTTACATGGAAAATATTCAACAATCTATTATTATTATTCAAAGAGATAAATTCTAATTTTGGAGTGTCTCATTGCATTCTCTTCCTCCTATCTTTTGGTTGTCTCTAGCCACAAAAGTAAGGAGAGAAACTTTTTCCCTTCTTTCGTACTAGCATACGTGGTGATCTGGTTGTTACTCGCGGACCAACAGTAGAGGAACGACGTTTGCTGTTCTCGAAGATCTCCATTAAAAGTTAGCACCTTCATGGGTTCATGAATCAAAGGTATATATTCTTAAATTTTATATGATTCATATTGACATATGTATGATAATTTTGAGGTTAAATGTAAAGAATGAGATTCTTGAAATTTCGTTATAAGCATCTAAATTTGTAGAGTGCTATAGCCTCTTATATATGTTAATATGATATATAAGTTGCTAACTTGTTCATAATTTTATTTAATAAGGAATTTATTTTTGAATTAGTGTGCATGAATAAAATGATGATTTTAATTGATTGGAGGGTATAAAAGAGTTTTATATATATATATATATATATATATATATATATATATATATATATATATATATATATATATATATATATATATATATATATATATATATATATATATAAATTATATTTTATTAAAAAAATTGGATTAATTGTTAATTAGAAAATTTGAAAGATATATGTATGAAACTTTGTTTCTTGAACTTGTATTTATGTTTTTATGTTATGCCTATCATATCATAAGTATAAGATCATCAATCTAAAACAACATTTAAAATGTTTTATTTTATTTGTTGTAGAATTCAGTAATTTATGCCCAATTAGTTGAATTTATACATAGAAATGTTGTGATAAATCATTATTTTTTTTAATTAAAATTAATTGAATTGAAAATACAAGAAAATGGAAAAAGAAAAGTATTCAATAATGCATATTAAGGATCAATTTTTTAGAATTAAATTGGCCTCATGATAATTTTGCAATTGAATTAGAATTATGATGGTGTTTAATATGATGTTTAGTCCTATATTTTAGTTTTGATCATAATATATAGTTAAATATATTATATGTTTAATGGTATAACTTCCGCGTTTTAATTCTAATTGAATTAGAATTATAGTATCACCTATATGATTTAGTAAGTGATTAAAATATGATAGTAATTTTAATAAGATGATTAAAAATTGTTGGTCTCTATATTTTTGATATATGCATGGAGTGATTAGCATGACCCAAATTTGAATAGAAAATACGATCTACGTATCATTTTGTATTTATGTAATTTAAATACGATATGTGTATCAATATTTTTTTTTTACTTTATCTAAGTTTTAATATTCAATAAGTAAGTTCAAGGAAGACGTTCCAACCTTACGAATATCCATGAAGATCAAGGATATAGATCCATGATGGTTTAAGATGGAGCCTTAAAGAATAGTATTTAGGGTTAGGGGTCATACTAGGATCACACTTTATTTCTTGCATTTAATTTTTTGTTTGTTTTATGCTTGTTAAGTTTTGCATGTGGTTTATTTATGCTTTGATTTCACTAGTATTTAAACCCCGTATAGTAATCACTTAGGTTCCTAAAATACTATTGATTTGAAGCTTTTCCAGATACCTACTAAGAACTTGATCATTAGTAATAGGTTCTGCCAAAGCAGGGTGTTACTTTCTATCTCGAGATAAGTAGGATAAATTTCCAAAATTTGCATGTTTAGTTTGGTTGGACTCAATAAAATCATCATAACAATTTTGGGTTTTGAAGTAAAGGGATGGGTTTGCGTAAAATGTTATCACCATCAATTAAGAATTACAAGAGTTGTAACTAGTAAAGGAGTTTACTTACCTTTCAACCTGTTTTTGAGGAGCGCCAAAGTCCACTTAGAATCATGTTTGTTAGGGTCTTAGAATCACTTGGTTCAATAGGGACAAAGTTAAAATAGAATTAAGTGTGTGACTTTATAATTTTAAATCGTTTAAAATTTGTTAAAGGTTGTTTTGATAAACATAATAATGCTACATATCTTCTATTATAGATATCATGTCTGATAACAATAACAACAATTCACCATTTAACTTGCGTTCAATCCTTGAGAAGGATATGTTGAATGGAAATAACTTCCTTCATTGGGAAAGGAATCTAAGAATTGTTCTTATATCCTAAGGTCGAAAGGATGCTCTTGAAACCCTTATCCCGATTGTAATCTCTACCAATGAGGAAAAGGTCGCTCGTAAAACCGTTGAGGAAAGGTCAGTAATCTTTACTTGCCTAATGCTCGCGGATATGGAGCAAAGATTACAAAAACATTTTTCAAGCATGGATGCCTACAATATCATCTGATAATTATGTTTCAGCAATAAGCTCAGATTGAGAGGTACAAGACTTATAAGGTGATTCTTGAGTGTAAGTTAGATGAAGGGAAGTCGGTTACCACCCATGTCTTTGAAATGATTTGATATTTAGAGTACATGGAGGGGATGGGCTTTCCCAATATCTAAGAGTTGGCTACTGACATTATACTCCCCCCTTCATAGATGGTTTAATCAATTTAGGTTGAACTTCAAGAAGAATGGGGTATCAAAGACCCTTGCTGAGTTACAGGAGATGCTCATGATTGTTGATCAAAACATCCCTATATCACATAAGAAGGATGTTCTTATGGTGCGCAGAGGGAAATGGTTTAAAAAGGATGAGGTTGGAAAGAAGAAGCAAGATAAAGGCAAGCAATTATCCTCTAAGTATGTTGATGCGCCAAAGGCCAAGCCAAAGGTAGCAGCCGAAGCTAAATTCTTCTACAGCGACGGGAAAGGTCACTAGAATAAAAACGGCCCCAAGTATCTGAAGGACAAGAAGTCAGAGGCTTCTACTTCAGGTATATTTGTCATTGATATCAATTTAGAAACGTTTTCTTCTTGGTTATTTGATATTGGTTACGTTTCTCACATTATTTCGAATGTGCAAGGACTAAGAAGGAGTAGAACCTTGGCTAAGGGAAAGGTAGAATTGCATGTTGGAAATCGTGTAAGAGTTGCAACTCTCACATTTGAGAGTGATAGTCTAACTTTACCCTCTGGATTAATATTAGTTCTTAATAATTGTTATTATTGTTCCTGCTATTACCAAAAATATTATTTCCATTCCTGTATTAAATAATAAAGGTTTTTCTTTTATCATTAATAAATGTTATTTCTCCATTTACTTGAATTCAATGTATTATGCCATTTCTAAAAAGTCTAATGGTATATATTATCTAGACTTAGACAGAGATATCCTTAACATAGATAGCAAAAAACATATATCGAGTGATAGTAATCCTACCTACCTATGACATTGTCGCTTGGGCCATATCAACGTGAAACACATTCAGAGCTTACATAAAGATGGACTTCTAACATATTTTGATGTTTAGCCATTTGATGTCTGTGAATTATGTTTGATAGCCAAAGTCACTCTTTACTGGAAAAAGTGAAAGAGTCAGTGATCTTTTGAGCCTCATCCATACTGATGTATGTGGACCGATGAGCACAAAATCTAGGGTAGGGTTTAAAGGCTTCATTATATTTACTGATAATTTAAGTAGATATGGATATGTCTACTTATTGAAGCTAAATCAAAATACTTTGAAAAGTTCAAAGAATTTCATAATGAACTCCAAAATTAATTAAAGCACTACATCTGACTATGGTGGTGAATATTTGAGCCAAAAGTTTAATGATCACTTGAGGAGTTGTGGAATTCTTTCACAACTAACTCCACTGGGTACACCTCAGTTGAATGGTGTGCCTGAAAGGAGGAACCGAACCCTACTTGATATGGTTTGATCAATGATGAATTTCATTGACCTTTCATTATCCTTCTGTGGATATGCTCTCGAAACTATTGCTTTCACGCTTAATAGAAATCCATTAAAAGCAATAGAAAATACACCATATGAGATATGGAGTGGAAAGGTTCCAGTTTGTCTTTCATATAAATTTGGGGTTGTGAGGCCTATGTAAAATGCTTACTCTTATATAAACTCACTCCCAAATCTGATAAGTGTTTCTTTGTGGGTTATCCCAATGAGACCAGAGGTTATTACTTCTATAACCGTACCGAGGGAAAAATGTTTTTTCTCGTCGTGGTGTCTTTTTGGAAAGAGATTTCATTTTCAAAGAGTCAAGTGGGAGTAATATTTTTCTCGAAGAAGTTTGAGAAGAGCAACAAATGGATGTAGTTCAGTCTATGTCAGAGGCATTTGTAAAAATGCCAGATGTTGGGGCTGAAGTAGTGAACCAAATGCATGAATCTTCTCCCATGTATGACCGTGTATTTGAGGAAGTGCATTCAATTCACAAGCCTTATAGTATCCCAATCGAATCTAATTCGTGCAAAAATTCTTAATCTATTGAGAAGGAAATTTCTCATGGTTCTACCCCATAAGTCTAGTAGATCAAGAAATCTGCCTAAGAGGTTTATTGATTTGTTGTTGACCGAAAATTCTGAAATCACGATTTTAGAATTTGAGCAACCTACTACCTACAAACAAGCTTTGATGAGTGAAGACTCTAAAAAATGGATTGAGGCCATGAGGTCCGAAATGGAATCCATGTCTGAAAGTCAAGTATGGGACTTAGTTGGTTTTCCCAATGGGTATACACCTATTGGTTGCAAATGGGTTTTCAAAGTGAAAACAAACAAGGAAGGAAACATTCAAGTTTACAAATCAAGACTGGTTTCCAAAGGTTTCAAGAAAGTTCATGGTATTGACTATGATGAAATTTTTCTCCAGTAGCGATGCTTAAATGCATTAGGATACTCCTAGTGATTGTTGCCTTCCATCACTACGAAATTTGAAAGATGGATGTCAAAACTATTTTCTTAAATGAGTTCTTGAAAGAGGATATGTATATGACACTGTCATACCCCAAAATTTGCCCGTTGATATTACAAGGCATTTTTCAAGACACTCCGACTTATTCTGCAAGGCACTGATCTTAAAGGAACAAAAGCCCAGCTCACAGGTGGCCAAACCCAGAAAAAGGGCCAAACTAGCTTGCTCGCTAGGCGAGCAATTCCTTCGCCTAGCGAACCCTTCGTCATGACACTCGCCCCAGCGAAGCACCAAATCTAGAAGAAGCCCAAACTAGCTTGCTCGCTAGGCGAGCAACTCCTTCGCCTAGCGAAGCTTGCGAACATCAGAATTTTCGGGCTTCATTCTGAGCCCATTAGGTCACCACAATCACTATAAATAGCCAAGCTTCAGTCACGAAAAGGGACAGAGGAAGACGGACGGAAACCCTGGCATAGAAACCCTGGAGATCAACTTAGAGTATTCCGAGTAAAGAAACCCTGAAGGCCGCTCATCCGCGCCGAAGCTACCGCCGCCCAACTCCATCCGATACCAAGAGTGATCAGTCCTTTCAACATCGCCTCTCAGTTGCAAACAGGTTTGCGCATCACTACTGCTTTATGCTTTTAATCGGTAATCTCTACATCCATAAGGCATCATGATTAAATTTTTGGATATGTAATTTGATTTCACATGTGAGTTTACGTATGCCTGAATATCTTGAATGTTTGTCCATGCTATTCCTGTAATTAAATGCCATAAAGATCAGGGTTCCGGAGATCATGCTGCTGTCAAACTCAAAACCCGTAGCCGCTCGCTAGCACATCGCTAAGCGAGCCTGTAGCGAGCGCTCGCTAAGCCTTCGCTAGGCGAAGCAGGAGCGAACGGGACAGTGGCTGTTTTGTTTCTTTTCTATTCTGTCTTATGTCTATCTAACCAAGATTTATTATAATTCTGCATCATTTGGCCTGAGTTTATGACTGTTGTGTTTATTTTGTGGTGCAATTTTCAAATTGTACTTTATCTCGATGCTCTAACCCGTGTGCTGAATTGTGTAAAGGTTTACGTATTCCCGAGGAAATGGCCGGCTAGGTATTCCACTTTACGTGTGGGATACCCTTATGGAGATGGATTCTGAATTACTTAATTTTAATGTGGAGATTCATCCAAAATTACCTAGCTGATTTTAATGTATTGATTTCATCAATTGTAATGTGGACCTAATTACCTAATTGATTACGGCTATCTAATTAATTGTAAAACTTTGCCGTTAAACATGCGACCTTGGACCTCTCTTTGTTACCCTACGATATTACGCCTTACGGTCATGTCCCACAAATGTGGGTATGCACTTAGCAAAGATCCTTCGGTTAAATCATCATAGTCCCTCGAATGTTGCCTTTGTCCCTCGATGACCCTTCGGTGTAGCCTACGGTTAAATGATGATAGTCCCTTCGAATGCTAAGGTATCCTCACAACTGTTGCCTTCAAGGACCGATCAATGACCCTACGATGACCCTTTTACATCCAAAGGATAAAACTACTTACTTCTCAATAGTAAGGACAGTTTTACCCTCATAAGGATAGGAAATGCCCGTAAAGACCTCGGATAGGTATAACTCTTAATTGCTTATTCATAACCTAAAATATTTTTCACACCTCACACATTTCAAAACATCCTTTTTTAGAAAGTCACCACTTGGCATACATCCGTACTAGGATCATTGCCGAGTTATATTTTTCTAAACGACTTTCAAAACTAAACGAGATAACCACTTTGTATACATTCATACAAGAATCATTACAAAGTTAAATTCTCCTTTTCACAACATTTCCTACACATTTCTCAAACACTTTTTTTTCAAGCTAGAAAAACATAAATGATTGAGCAATTAAGAGCCCATGGATAACCATGGATACAAAGGGTCCTAACACCTTCCCTTTGTATAATGTACCTCCCGAACCTAAGAATCTAAATTAAGGTCTTTCCTGTTCTTTTCCACCTTTCCTTATTGGATAAAAGAAAAGTCGGTGGCGACTCTTGCTAACCGCGACATTGCGATTAAAAACACATCAAAGTCAGTTCACCGTATGACAGAACTGGCGACTCTGCTGGGGACTACAAAGAGAGGTCACCTTAAAAAATCATTTATGTTTTCAAATTGTTCCTTCTTTTAAGGGTATTTTTGAGTGAAAGATCCTACACCCGGATCTAGTGTACCTTAGGTAAGTAGCAATAGATCATCGCGACTATCTGGCGTATACTGGAATGGTTAAAATGATGGCTACGGTTAATGTGACACTTTGGATGTCCTGATGTTCCTCATGTTTACTTGAGGAAAAATTTGGCATTCGCGTGGTGTCATCAAAGCATTAACCAGACCTTTAGAACCCTAATTGACTCATCCTAGCCATTAGAAAGTAGTGAGATAACTGGCTTCGGTTCCGACTGGGGTTGGTTGATACTCGATACTACACTCTTTGAGATTGGACTTTAGGGAAGCTTCGGTCAACCACTTGGTGTTGCACTGAAGTGGACTTAAAGAAAGGTCAATGATTTGAGATCCTTCTAGAACCCGGTTACTATTCTAGGACAGGTTGAACCAACCAAACTTCAGTGGGGAGGGTACTTACCTATGGAACTCATGCAAGCCTTAAAACCTAGGAATGATTGTTGTGCGACTTGTTTATGCTTGTTACTTATTTAACATCATAACAGCATAACATCATAACATCATAACATCATAACATCATAACATCATGGCATTATACTAACCATTTCAAGGACTTAGGGATTTAGCTTTGCTCTGTTAAACAGGTTATGGCTTCCAGGAAGACTATCCGGATTAATCTTGTAGCAATCCCTCCTCAACTCAAGGATTTAGTGTCAGAACTTCCCGATCATGCTCAGTTCATCAAGAAACATGGTTCTCTTCTCAATTTGGTTAACACCGGTTTCAAGGAAGATATGATGAGAGTTTTATTCCAGTTCTTCGACCCTAAACATCATGGCTTCACCTTCCCAGATTATCAGTTGGTGCCCACGTTAGAAGAATTCTCCAGGCTGTTGGGGATACCCATCCTTGATCAAATACCTTTCAGTGGTTTAGAAAAGATTCCGAAGTCTGAAGAACTGGCCGTAGCTTTACACATGACAAAGTCCGACATTGAAACTAATTGGGTGACAAGAAGTGGAGTTAAGGGTTTACTTGCCAAGTTTCTAATAAATAAGGCCCGAGAATTCCTAAAAGTTATGAATGTCCATGCTTTTGAAGATGTTCTAGCATTGCTAATCTATGGTTTGGTGTTATTCCCTAATCCAGACCAATTCATAGACATGAATGCTATTAAGATATTTCTCACTCATAACCCTGTGCCCACCTTGCTTGGAGACATCTTGCATTCCCTTCACACCCGTACCATGAAAGGGCAAGGGACTCTCATGTGCTGCATACCTTTATTGTCTAGGTGGTTTATTTCGCACCTTCCTCAATCAGTCTTGAAGAATGATCAAAATCTGAAATGGTCTCAAAGGATAATGTCACTCTCCCATTCCGACATCCATTGGTGTCCCAATCTTAGAGAAAATGTTATCCTCATCGACCGTTGTGGAGAATTCTCTAACGTACCACTCCTGGGGATAAGAGGAGGTATTACTTATAACCCAGCTTTAGCCCTACGTCAGTTTGGTTATGCTCGAAGAGATGGTCCACATGAAATGATTATTCAAGGTACAGTGTTTGACTATGACAATGACTCTCAAGGCCTCCGTCAAAGGTTTGTACGAGCTTGGGGCATGGTGAAAAGAAGCACTTTAGGACAGAAAAGTTCTATTCCTATGGAGCCTTATCTCAAATGGGTATGCGCAAGAGCTCGTGAACTTGTCATGCCATATCTTGCGGTTGGACCATTGATTGTTGAACCAGGGGTCGAAGGAGGTACTTCTCAGATCATTCCTTATCCAGATATGCCTACTGATGTTGAGGAATTGAAGAGATCCTGGACCCAGTTGAGAGAGGAAAGGGATACTTTTGAAGCCCAGTTCAATGTAGAAAGGAAGAAAGTACTAGAGCTCACCAGCCAGCTTAATGAGGAACGAAGACTCAATACATATCTTCGCCCAAAAAGAAGTCGTCCCTGGGAGACTTGAGCTTTTATTGTATTTTTATTTTTTTCCCTTTTTGTAATGAACATTGATTAAAGAAATTATTAATAAAAGTTTCCCTCTTTTGGGTGGTTTACGCAAAGTTAAATTCCAGGAGTCCTTGAAAACATTTCATACATTGCATAGCATAACATAACATTGCCTAACAGGTATTCCAAAAGATCAATATTCTCACGGTCTTCCTATTGCAAACAGAAAAAATGGCTCTCGAACAAACTGTCAAAGATCTTCAAGCTCAGAATGCTCAATTCCAGGAAATGATGCTGAGCTTATCCAAGGGGCAGGAAGAACTGAAGGCTCTCTTGCTCGAGAAGAAGAAAGACCCGAAACCTGTGAGTTACATTAACCCGGGAAGGAGGCGTAATGGACAGGCTGCAGGAATCAAGATTAGACTTCCGAAAGAGCAAGAAGAGGAGACAGAAAATGATTCAGGAGAGGAGGATGTTGATCTCTTCAACTCTGAGGACGACGATGAAGATTACGAGAATGAACAGTACTCTCCAAAAGATGGCAAGTACAAGTTGCTGGAAGAACGTATGCTAGCTATGGAGGGTCAGAAGGCGCCCGGTCTGGATTTCGAAAGCTTGGGACTGGACTCTGATGTGGTCATTCCTCGCAAATTCAAGATCCCCACTTTCACTAAGTACGATGGTGCGTCTTGTCCTCAGATGCATCTGAGAGCTTATGTGAGAAAGATTCAGCCGTACACCACTGATAAGAAGCTATGGATCCATTTCTTTCAAGAAAGTCTGTCTGGCACTCAGTTGGAATGGTATTATCAGCTCGAAAGTTCTAACATCCGCACCTGGACTGATTTAGCGACAGCTTTCTACAAACACTAGAATTTATTGCAAGCGGGTTTGTTTCCAGGTTGTGCTGAAAATTGCGATCTCTGTATATGCCGACCCAATGATTGCCTGAAATTGAGGAATGGTATTCAACGGCTGATAGATGATCGTACAATTCTCTTTGAAAGGAGTCCCAAGGTGGAAAACACTGTTGAAGAAGTATCTGTAATTGCAAGGTCCAAAGTTCCAGTGAAGATTACTGCTCCCAGGGTACCTGTGAAGATTACTGCTGAGCCCAAGGTAGCTCCCCTAATCATTACTGCACCTGGCCCAGTACCGTATTCCTCAAGCAAAGCCATTCCGTGGAATTATGGAGGTGATGTTTACATCCATGGCGTAAATCAAGTTGGTAATTCTACTAATCCTAATGACATTGTTGGGACTAGTAAAGTTACTCGAAGCGGAAGGATCTTCTCTCTAGAAATCTCACCTCCCGCCCCTGAAACTCGAGGAAAGGAACCAGCAGTCAACCCTTCTCAGTCAGAGACATCGGTCGAAGTTGCTACTGAAGATGTTGCCAAACAGGAAATGGAAGAAGTGTTGAAAATCATCCGCAAGAGTGATTTTGATGTGGTAGAACAGTTGGGGCATACCCCGTCTAAGATCTCGATGTTATCCTTGTTGTTATCTTCTGAATCTCATGCCCATGCCTTGATGAAATTCTTGAAGACTGCTCATGTACCTCAGGAGACCTCCGTCGATCAGTTCGAAAATTATGTTGCTAACCTGACTGTTGACAATGGCCTAGGTTTTTCCAATGCTGACCTGACACCAGCAGGGAAGAATCACAATAAAGCTCTGCATATCTCCATTGAGTGTAAGGGGATCACCTTGTCTCATGTGTTGATCGATAATGGGTCTTCTTTGAATGTGCTATCGAAAGTCGTGCTCGATAAACTTGACTGCAAGAGCATTGAGCTGAGGCCTAGTGACATTGTGGTGCGTGCTTACGATGGTGCGAAGAGTGTTGTCCATGGTGAAGTGGTTCTCCCTATCAAGATAGGACCTCAAGTCTTCAACACTACCTTTCACGTAATGAACATTCGTCCTGCCTATTCCTGCCTGCTGGGGCGCCCTTGGATTCACGGGGCAAGTGCTGTAGCTTCGTCTCTCCATCAAAAGCTGAGATATCCAATAGAGGGTAAGATCGTCACTGTGTGTGGGGAAGAAGAGTATATCGTCAGTAGTGTGGATACCTTCAGATACGTTGAGATGGATGGTGAATTCTTCGAGACTCCGTCTCAGTCATTTGAAGTGGTTCCTCCGACCAGTCCTGTCCTTAAGCCAACTCCCCTTGTACCCGAGGTTATTCGAGATCCTCCTGCCATGATTTCTCTGAAAGATGCCCAAGCCGTGGTTGAAAATGGTGGTCGTACTGGTTGGGGTCAACTGATCAACGTACCCTACAAGTCTGACAAATCTGGCCTGGGATTTAACTCTGAAAAGACAGTCAAAGACCAGATTAATGCTGTAGAAGATGCCGACAGCGATTGCGACTTGGATAGCTGGATTTACCCAACAATTGGTGACGGACTCAATAATTGGAAGGCTGAAGACACTATCCCGATTTCCTTTAGTCAGGAGTAATTGTTATTGTCTATTTTAGTGTTGCAAATTTTTTTATTATTATTATTTTTTTTAATTTTAATGTTTACAATTGAACTTCTTAAAGCATTGTGTCTATGCCCGGGGCACAATAGCTAATTTGTTAAGGGTTTTGTCATTTTCATAAGCATATTCACATTCAATAAATCAATGGACTTTTCGCATTCAAATATTGCGCTCTTTATCTTTCCTGTCGTCTTTCAAACAAGCTATGCTTTCTTACACACACTCACATAACAAATTGCAGATCCGTATCCACTCTGGATCCTATTGATAATAATTCCGCTACTGTTCATTATGACTTTGAAAATCCGATCTACCAAGCCGAAGATGGAAGTGAGGAAGATTGTGAAGTACCTGGAGAACTTGCCAGACTGGTATTGCAAGAAGAAAAGACTATACAGCCGCATGAAGAGTCAATCGAAATTGTAAATCTGGGTACTGAAGTAGACAGAAAAGAAGTCAAAATAGGAGCAGGCTTGGAAAACAGTGTCAAAGAAAGATTGATTCAGATGTTACATGACTATGTAGAGATCTTTGCCTGGTCTTATGAAGACATGCCCGGATTGGATACTGATATAGTAGTGCATCGTCTGCCAATGAAGGAAGACTGTCGTCCTGTCAAGCAAAAGGTTCGCCGCATGCGTCCCGAAATGTCTGAGAAAATCAAAGCCGAGGTTATGAAACAATTCAATGCCGGTTTTCTGGCCGTTACTTCTTATCCTCAATGAGTTGCTAATGTGGTACCAGTGCCGAAGAAGGATGGTAAGATGCGAATGTGCGTAGATTACCGAGATTTGAATAAAGCGAGTCCCAAAGATGACTTTTCACTCCCGCACATCGATGTTCTGGTAGATAACACCGCTCAACACAAGGTATTCTCATTCATGGACGGCTTCTCAGGATATAATCAGATTAAGATGGCACCTGGGGACATGGAGAAAACTACGTTTGTGACGCAATGGGGCACTTTCTGTTACAAAGTAATGCCATTCGGTTTGAAGAATGCAGGAGCAACATACCAGCGTGCTATGGTAGTTTTGTTCCATGATATGATCCATCATGAGATAGAAGTATATGTGGATGACATGATAGCCAGATCTCATACTGAAGAAGAACATCTCGATCATTTATACAAACTGTTTGAGAGGTTGAAGAAATACAAGTTGAGATTGAACCCGAACAAATGCACTTTTGGAGTAAGATCCGGTAAACTCTTGGGCTTTATTGTCAGTGGTAAAGGAATTGAGGTCGACCCGGCTAAGGTGAGAGCTATTCAAGAAATGCCAGTTCCCCGTACAGATAAAGAAGTCAGAGGGTTCTTGGGACGCTTGAATTACATTGCCCGATTTATCTCTCATTTGACCGCCACCTGCAAACCCATCTTCAAGCTATTGAGGAAAAATCAAGAGATGATATGGAAGGATGAATGTCAGGAAGCTTTTGACAAAGTCAAGAAGTATCTCCAAGAGCCTCCAATTTTGATGCCACCAGTTGAAGGAAGACCTCTAATCATGTATTTGACCGTGTTAGAAAATTCAATGGGGTGTGTGTTGGGGCAACATGACGAGTCTGGTCGAAAAGAGCATGCCATATACTACCTTAGCAAAAAGTTTACCGACTGTGAAACAAGATACTCACTGCTCGAGAGAACTTGCTGTGCTTTGGCCTGGGCTGCTCGCCGACTAAGACAGTATATGTTGAATCATACCACTTTGTTGATTTCTAAGATGGATCCCATCAAATACATATTCGAGAAACCTGCCCTCTCCGGAAGAATAGCGAGATGGCAGATGATCTTAACAGAGTATGATATCCAGCATACTACCCAGAAAGCAATCAAAGGAAGCGTGCTAGCTGATCATTTGGCTCATCAAGCGGTGGACGATTACCAATCTATGAATTTTGAGTTCCCAGATGAGGATATCATGCTTGTTACTGATGATGAAAAACCTAAACCGGATGAAGGACCCGAACTGGGATCCCGATGGACTATGGTTTTTGATGGATCTTCTAATGCATTGGGCCATGGTGTTGGGGTTGTAATTATTTCTCCCGGGGGTTACCATACACCTTTCACTGCTAGACTATGTTTTCATTGTACCAATAATATGGCTGAGTATGAAGCATGTATTTTGGGACTCAAGGCTGCTATAGACCTGCGAATCAAGTTTTTGAGTGTGTACGGAGATTCAGCCTTGGTAATCAGTCAGATCAAAGGAGAATGGGATACTAAACATCCAAATCTCATCCCTTATCGAGAGCGGGTGATGACGTTAATCCCATACTTTGAAGAGATTACGTTTGAACATATTCCACGGGAAGAGAATCAGTTGGCGGACGCACTGGCTACCATGTCGTCTATGTTCAGAGTCAGATGGGACAGTGAAGCTCCCAGGATCACCATTGAACGACTAGATGAACCAGCACATTGTTATGAACTTAACGCTGAGGGAGTAGAGGAGAAACCTTGGTTCCACGAAGTGAAAAGATATTTAGAAACTCAGGAATACCCTGAAGGGGTATCCATCAATGACAGAAAATTCCTGAGGAAGTTCTCCGCTAAATTCTTTTTGAGTAATGGAGTATTATACAAACGTAATCATGATTCGACCTTGCTTCGCTGTGTGGATAAAAAGGAAGCAGAAGGGATTATGGAAGACATGCATGACGGTATTTTTGGGACTCACTCTAGTGGACATGCAATGGCCAAGAAGATTCTGAGATCAGGCTATTATTGGTCTACCATGGAAGCTGATTGCCACCATCACTCCAGAACCTGTCACAAGTGCCAGATCTATGCGGACAAAGTACATGTGCCTCCTGCTCCATTAAACGTGTTGACAGCCCCTTGGCCCTTTGCAATGTGGGGCATCGATATGATTGGAGAGATTAAACCTACGACTTCTAACGGACATCGTTTCATTCTAGTTGCTATTGATTACTTTACAAAGTGGGTAGAGGCAGCCTCATTTGCTTCTGTCACCAAGAATGTGGTGGCACGGTTCATCAAGAATAGTCTTATTTGTCGGTATGGCATCCCTGAAAGAATTATCACTGACAATGGTACTAATTTGAACAACAAGATGATTACCGAACTCTGCACGCAGTTCAAAATAAAACACCATAACTCCTCTCCGTACCGGCCAAAGATGAATGGCGCCGTGGAGGCTGCTAATAAGAAAATTAAGAAGATCATACAAAAGATGACAGTAACGTACAAAGACTGGCATGAGATGTTACCGTTTGCTCTCCATGGTTATCGCACTTCAGTACGCACTTCGACAGGGGCAACTCCGTTCTCTTTAGTCTACGGAATGGAAGCCGTTTTACCAGTGGAAGTTCAGATTCCCTCTCTAAGAATCATGAAAGAGGTGGGTTTAGACGAGGATGAATGGATTCAAACTCGACTCGATCAGATAAATTTGATTGATGAGAAGAGACTTGCGGCTGTTTGCCATGGGCAGATATATCAGAAGCGCATGACTCAGGCATTTAACAAAAGAGTCAAAAGACGGGTGTATCAAATTGGCGAATTGGTAATAAAGCGTATCATTCTACCACAAGGTGATCCCAGAGGCAAATGGACTCCCACATACGAAGGGCCATTTGTAGTTAAGAAGGTATTCTCCGGTGGAGCCATGATACTTGCTACGATGGATGGCGAAGACTTCCCACATCCCGTGAACGCAGACATAGTTAAAAAATACTACGCATAAAAGAGACCCGCTAGGTCGACGTACCTAGGCAAAAGTAAGGGCATCCCGACGAACCAAAAGGGTTCGGGCAAAAATTAGGGATAAACACATAAAAAGGTACACCCGGCAAGTCGAAAACCTGAAAAGGCGACTTGGGCAAAAAAGGGTATCCTGGTGGGCTGAAAACCTGAAAAGGCGGTCCAGGCAAAAATTAGGGATTAAAGCGTATAACTATGTGCCGTTCTCTGTCAGCTTCAACCAAGTCAAAGGGACTGAACGAGCCAATCACTTCTATCCGACAGCAGGAGATGAGACGCTTGAAGACATAATGACAGTAGCAGAATTAAAATCGATAGGACTTTTCCTTCATAGCTTTTTCTTTATGTTCTCGGCAACTTCCTCTTACTAGGATTTCTGTCTCCTTGTACACAATTTGCCTGTTCATAGGCCCTCTTTCAAAATCAATACAATGTCGTTTCCAAAAAGATGTTTTGTTTCACTTTCTCTGCTTTGTTTGCATAAATGTCCATTGACTTAATTTGAATTGATATATGCACTTGAATATGATCGGTGTTTATCAAAAATACATGTATAAAATAGCAATAGCGGTTACTAAAGGACTTCAGGATCGAGGAGAAGGTCTAACCATGCGTTCCAAGGAATCCGGTTGCTAATTCTATTCCTCCGGCACAAAAACCAGCTATCTCCCAGAAAAGGTCGGCATCTCCAGACAGACTGGTCATCTCTTCTATCCCCAGCCAGGCTCTGTTGGATATTTCCACCGTCAGGCGGAAATCAAGTATCCTCAGCTAAGAAAGGGTCATCAATACAAATATTTCCGACCAGAAGAATGAGATTTATTTCCCCAGTAGAATCCCCTGGAAGAACGTTTCAGACGCATAATTCATTCATTTCATAACATATACATGCATACAATGTTCGCATAATTCAGTCATTACATCATTTCACAGCACACGCATGCATACAACATTTGCATCTCATGCATCATGACATTGCACGAAACTAACTTTATTGTTCAGGTTAATTATCCTCCTGATCACACCCAAGATTCAGACACATTTTTCAGATAGAATCCAGATGGATATCCATTCTGACAAACGTTCTGACATCCTCCTAATGGTGGCATCTCTAAGCCCACCCCAGATATTCATTGCAAATACAACAACAAATGTTATCAGATACAGCCTAACGTACGGTTCATTCTGATTCAGCCCAACATATGACTCCTTCAACTCGGATACGATCTAACGTACGATCCATTCTGACTTTCAGCAACTCCAATACGGTCTAACGTATGACCCATTTGGACTTTCAAATCCTCAGATACCGCCTAGCGTACGGTACATTCCGGGGTGTAGTCTAGCATACGACTACTTTCTTCTTCAGATACAACCTAACGTACGGTTCATTCTGCAACTCCAATACGGTCTAATGTATGACCCATTTGGACTTTCAAATCCTCAGATACTGCCTAGCGTACGGTACATTCCGGGGTGTAGTCTAGCGTACGACTACTTTCTTCTTCAGATATAGCCTAACGTACGGCTCATTCTGCAACTCCAATACGGTCTAACGTACGACCCATTTGGATCTTCAACTCCAATACGGTCTAACGTACGACCCATTTGGACTTTCAAATCCTCAAATACTGCCTAGCGTACGGTACATTCCGGGGTGTAGTCTAGCATACAACTGCTTTCTCCTTCAGATACAGCCTAACGTACGGCTCATTCTGCAACTCCGATACGGTCTAACGTACGACCCATTTGGACCTTCAATTCAGATGCGATCTAGCGTACGATCCATTCTGATTCCACCTTCGTCAGATACAGCCTAACGTACGGCTCATTCTGCAACTCAGATACGATCTAGCGTACGATTCATTCTGATCTTCCATCCCCAACAGCGTATAGCACACCCTGACTCCCCAGCGAAGTCAACAGCCTAATGGATAACTCACTATATGGTCTAGCGTATGACCCGGTATGACATCCATGGCTTCAGATATTGTCTAATGTACGACGCACTCTGAAGTTTCCATCATCGAACTTCCCGGATGGCATCTTTAAGCCCATCTCCATCAGGAATAACTTCTGATTAACAAGTGCAAATCTTTGGGGCATTCTAGTGTTTAATATTCTTCCACCTCCAGACCACGAATGGTGTACATACCATTCTAACTCTCTCGGTTCAAGAATATTAAACAGGGGCAGCTGTCATACCCCAAAATTTGCCCGTTGATATTACAAGGCATTTTTCAAGACACTCCGACTTATTCTGCAAGGCACTGATCTTAAAGGAACAAAAGCCCAGCTCACAGGTGGCCAAACCCAGAAAAAGGGCCAAACTAGCTTGCTCGCTAGGCGAGCAATTCCTTCGCCTAGCGAACCCTTCGTCATTACACTCGCCCCAGCGAAGCACCAAATCCAGAAGAAGCCCAAACTAGCTTGCTCGCTAGGCGAGCAACTCCTTCGCCTAGCGAAGCTTGCGAACATCAGAATTTTCGGGCTTCATTCTGAGCCCATTAGGTCACCACAATCACTATAAATAGCCAAGCTTCAGTCACGAAAAGGGACAGAGGAAGACGGACGGAAACCCTGGCATAGAAACCCTGGAGATCAACTTAGAGTATTCCGAGTAAAGAAACCCTGAAGGCCGCTCATCCACGCCGAAGCTACCGCCGCCCAACTCCATCCGATACCAAGAGTGATCAGTCCTTTCAACATCGCCTCTCAGTTGCAAACAGGTTTGCGCATCACTACTGCTTTATGCTTTTAATCGGTAATCTCTACATCCATAAGGCATCATGATTAAATTTTTGGATATGTAATTTGATTTCACATGTGAGTTTACGTATGCCTGAATATCTTGAATGTTTGTCCATGCTATTCCTGTAATCAAATGCCATAAAGATCAGGGTTCCGGAGATCATGCTGCTGTCAAACTCAAAACCTGTAGCCGCTCGCTAGCACATCGCTAAGCGAGCCTGTAGCGAGCGCTCGCTAAGCCTTCGCTAGGCGAAGCAGGAGCGAACGGGACAGTGGTTGTTTTGTTTCTTTTCTATTCTGTCTTATGTCTATCTAACCAAGATTTATTATAATTCTGCATCATTTGGCCTGAGTTTATGATTGTTGTGTTTATTTTGTGGTGCAATTTTTAAATTGTACTTTATCTCGATGCTCTAACCCGTGTGCTGAATTGTGTAAAGGTTTACATATTCCCGAGGAAATGGCCGGCTAGGTATTCCACTTTACGTGTGGGATACCCTTATGGAGATGGATTCTGAATTACTTAATTTTAATGTGGAGATTCATCCAAAATTACCTAGCTGATTTTAATGTATTGATTTCATCAATTGTAATGTGGACCTAATTACCTAATTGATTACGGCTATCTAATTAATTGTAAAACTTTGCCGTTAAACATGCGACCTTGGACCTCTCTTTGTTACCCTACGATATTACGCCTTACGGTCATGTCCCGCGAATGTGGGGATGCACTTAGCAAAGACCCTTCGGTTAAATCATCATAGTCCCTCGAATGTTGCCTTTGTCCCTCGATGACCCTTCGGTGTAGCCTACGGTTAAATGATGATAGTCCCTTCGAATGCTAAGGTATCCTCACAACTGTTGCCTTCAAGGACCGATCGATGACCCTACGATGACCCTTTTACATCCAAAGGATAAAACTACTTACTTCTCAATAGTAAGGACAGTTTTACCCTCATAAGGATAGGAAATGCCCGTAAAGACCTCGGATAGGTATAACTCTTAATTGCTTATTCATAACCTAAAATATTTTTCACACCTCACACATTTCAAAACATCCTTTTTTAGAAAGTCACCACTTGGCATACATCCGTACTAGGATCATTGTCGAGTTATATTTTTCTAAACGATTTTCAAAACTAAACGAGATAACCACTTTGTATACATTCATACAAGAATCATTACAAAGTTAAATTCTCCTTTTCACAACATTTCCTACACATTTCTCAAACACTTTTTTTTCAAGCTAGAAAAACATAAATGATTGAGCAATTAAGAGCCCATGGATAACCATGGATACAAAGGGTGCTAACACCTTCCCTTTGTATAATGTACCTCCCGAACCTAAGAATCTAAATTAAGGTCTTTCCTGTTCTTTTCCACCTTTCCTTATTGGATAAAAGAAAAGTCGGTGGCGACTCTTGCTAACCGCGACATTGCGATTAAAAACACATCAAAGTCAGTTCACCGTATGACAGACACAATCGGAGGATTTTGTGGATCTAGAAAATCCTAGAAGGGCATGTAAGCTTTAGTAGTCCATTTATGGACTGAAGTAAGCATCCGGGATTTGGAGTCTCCATTTATATGAGGCAACCAAACAATTTGATCTCAAAAATGGGGAAGAATCTTGTGTTTACAAGAAGGAAAGTGGGAGCAACGTAGTGTTTTTCGTCTTATATGTGGATGATATACTTCTCATAGGAAACAAAATTCCCATGCTTGAGTCAGTCAAGGGATGGTTAAAGAAATGTTTCTTTATGAAAGACTTTGGGGATGCTAAGTACATTTTGGGCATCAAGATCTATAGAGATAGATCTAAGAGGATAATTTGGCTTAGCCAATAAACTTATATTGATAAGATTGTTACTAAGTTCAAGATAGAAAACTCCACAAGAGGATTTCTTCCCATGCAACATGGAACATCGCTAAGTGAAACTCAATATTCTTCTAGCGTTGATGAGATTAAGTGAATGAGCGATGTTCCTTATTCATCTGCGGTATGATCCATTATGTACGCCATAATTTATATGTAACACCCCAAATTCGATTAACTAAAGAGTTATTATATATAAAAGTTAGTTTGTTGGTTAATAAGTTAATTGTTTAGGTAGTTTAGGTTATTATACGTCTATTTGTATAAATAAGAGAATTCAATGTAGAGTTAATGCACATTGAATATTATAATTTGTGAATAGAGCATAACAACTCTATTGTAAAAGGGAAATCCTTTAAGAGAACTAGCTCTCATGTTATTTTCTATTTTCTATTTAATAATGTTTTTTAATCGAATTCTTGCTAGATATGGATTATAGTAACAAGAAAAGTCCTATCCTCATCAAAAAGGCATACAATATTATCCCCAATACGAGAATTGAGGTACTCTTTCAATTTTATTTTTACAAATGTGTAGTGTCACCATATACTCTTTTTGTACTTTTGTTGTCGGGATGTAATTCTTCTAAGTCATTCGAGGCCATTATGCTATCTTTATGGGGGAAAAGAAGAAAATGTTTTGAATCTAATCAAAATATTGAATTAAAAAATTAATCTAAAATCTAAACCACTTGTATCTCGTTTAAGTGACATTCAAAATATCCCATAATTCCTCTCTACATAAATTAAGAGAAATATAACTTATATACCTTCATCATCCTAGGCTCTAATTAAATATTAAATACCCTATAACGACTATAGTGATTTTATTTTTCAAAATAACTATCTTTTAAAACAAATTTCTCAAATAACCATGTTTCTCCATTAATTTGTAAAGTACTCATGTTTTAAATGAAAAAATTACATTACACAGCACATATAAATTGAATTGGCGGTTGCATTGAACAAATAAGAGGAGACACAAATTGAATTGGCGACTGCATCATGCCTAGCCAATTAAATTGGCGACTGTGTACAAACACATGGAGGAGGTGCCAATTCATCTGACTCCTATGTGTTGGATACTTTTTTTAGTATAAATAGAGGTGTGTCTTCTACCGTTATTTTCATACCTCTTTTCATTTTCTTCTTAGTCTTTTATTCATTTGATCTAACTTAAGAAGTGAAAAAAATATGCATTTTTTTAGAACCAAGTCTTTGATGAAGATGCGTTTTTGGAACATTCAAAGTTTCGAGCAACTTGATCATGTGGTTAGACAGATATATTAATGATGGTTAAAGAATTAGAATGATTGAGAGACTTGTTTCATACATCTCTATTATAGATGATAATTATGATATCCAGCATATGTGGGTGCTAGTGAAAAATGACAATGATGTTAGGAATATAATATCTGCATTAGAGATATTGTTTTGATGGTTGTAATCTCTTATATATATTGTGGTGTTAAGTATTTTTATTTTTTTGTTTGTGTCGTTGTTTTAGACGTGATTATGTTAGTGTTTTGTTGTTTTAGGGATGTTTATGTTCGTTTTGTTGTAACCAAAAGTCATTATCTATATCAAATGCAAAGGTTACAAAAAATTTAACATAATAAATTATCATGCAGAGGTTGTTACAACATTGGAACAACGATTCCGTGTGTGTCTGAGCAAACGACATATACCACATAATCTTACCATTTTGTCAGTCGTATTTATTTCGGATCTAATACACGTGTTGTTGAGGCGACCCCTTTTCTTCATTCTCATATTTTAGTTGCGCCAAATTATATCCCCTTGATATATAGGCAAATATTTCTCTTTTGCTACCACTGGAAAGATATTGTTGTATACACTGAATATCTTTACAACTTTGTAGATGTTGTATAGATATAAGAAAGTGTCTAGGTGAACACTTAAACATGCATCAATGACATGGGAGAAATGGTATAGAGTGAACCTAAGGGGGGGGGGGGGGGGGGGGGGGGGGGGGTGAATTAAGTGTTTAGAAAATTTAGAGAGTTGGTGACAAGTTTTTGATATTGAAAATTTTACTCGTTTACCGTTAATGGTTTATAACAACAAAATAATGACTTATTTTTTTGATTAAATGAATGAAAGGATTTGTAGAAAAATAAATGCAATAAAGTAAATTGCACAATAACATATCCTGATTCCTCTTTTCAAACAAGAGTACTCCAGTCCTCTCACTCCCCGTGTGAGATTTTCACTATTGTTAGATCTTTGTACAAGCCTACCACTAAGACTCCTCTTACAATCTTCTAACAATAATAAATAAGCACACTAGTTCCTTGATTTCAAAACACCAACAACTATGATGGACTTTGAATCACCCCGATTTAAAGGAATTTTTCGACAAATAAAAAAAATAACCCTTTCTATTTGCAACAACCTGTAATAAGTACAACACTTTCTTACAAATAAAATTCATCACACCCTTGGTGAAAAATACAGCAAACATATGAAATATTATACATACAGACTTTGTAGCGGACTTGATCAATCTTGAGATTGTGCTACTTTTCTGATATATGAAAATCCAATCTTCTCCTTTAATCAACAAATCTAGATGATATAAACATTTAAGTGCTCAAGTGTTTTCTTTAAATTTTTTCACATATGAATGAAAATTATGCCGGAATTTTTTTTCCTGCTAAATATTACAAACACTTAAAAAACCAAAGTATTACTCATGAAGGAGGTGATTTTGAACTTGAAAAATCCTTCTGTTTATAATGAATCATGTGCCTTTTGAAAATATAGAAACATTAGTTGGAAAGTGTTTATGATCTTTTGCAATGTTATGAAAAGGTTCTATGATCATTAGAGATGAAAAGGTGATGCATTGGTTCATAATTTTTCACTTTGGTACAAAGGTTAATCTATTGGCTAATATGTGTTAATCGATTAACAATATCACAACATTTAGAAATTATCTACAAATGCACTTGGTTAATCGATTGACCAATGAGGGTAATCAATTATCCTTGGGGAAAAATTTGAATGGTTAATTGATTAACCAAAAAGTTTAATTGATTATCCTTATGAAAAAATGAAATTTCACTTGAAACAAATACATGGTTAATTAATTAACAAGATATGGTTAATTAATTAACCTGAAGGTTAATTAGTTAACACATATAGTTTAGTAGATTAACCTGTCTTATACTTAGAAAAAATTATAAGGTAAAAATACCATTTTGAAAATAATGCATGCTTAAAAGTTTATGATTAATTTTTGATCTCATAAATCTTATAACAACTAAATTGCACCTTGTACCTTTGTCTATGATCCAATTTCATTGAAATCCAAAAACTTATGCAAACTTGATACTTTGATTCTGATATTTTCCAATCTTTTTCTTCTTTGATCTTTCTACAAAGATAACCTTTTTTCTTCATCAAAACCAATCTAAGAAGGATGAACACGTCTTCTTCACACTCTCCCTTTTTTTAATGATGATAAAACACATTTATGGGAAGTTTTTGCTTGATGCTTGAAATATTCCCCCTATATTGCATATCTCCCATACCTTTTGCAATATATGTTATGATGTCTTTGATATCCTAAAAAAAATACATTTTCTCCCCCTTTTTGACATTATAAAAAATAAAAGGAATAAAGTTCAAAGGATTATAATAATATTATGGAAATGATACAGTAGACATAAAGATACCGATCTTCTTCACTCTACTAGCATATGAAGTGTAAGTTGATATCAATATTGAGGTTTCTTCAAAAAATCTTTCATTCCATGAAATTTTTAGAACTATAATATAATATGGTCTTATATCTTGAAATATCAATCTTGGTTTGACAATGCTAGCATATGATTTTCAAGTACCTACAAAACAATTAGTATTACTTTGGTATCTCTTGTGTTAAATACCTTCTTTACACACACATACTCACCATAAAAAATACCATAATTTATTATGTAGAAAGTATTAGAAGTATGACATTTTTCTTTATAATAAAAATAAGAAGGCTTATGAATATGATATGTATGAAAATTATTAGAATAATTTCTTTTGTAAGAATTATTTCTAAAGTTAGAATAATTTCTACCATAAGAATTATTTCTAACATTTTATCTTATGGGAGAATTTACAATGTGCATTTTCTTTGGTTTCATATTGTTGGAAGTAGTGCTTGCTTTGACAAGGATTGTCTTACTAGTACTTGGTTTATCAAAATTAGGAAATCTAAGTCCGTTTTTGCTATTATTATACATTTGTCTACTAAACACTTCTTCTAAATCACTTTTTTCTTTTTCATAATTTTTTATCACATAGTTTAGTTCAAAAATCTTGGATTCATGATCTTTACATTTATTACATGCAGTATTCTTAACTTTTTTCTAATTCCACATTCGTGCCATTAGTTTTGCTTTCTAGAGATGAAATTAATTTCTTTTGTCTTTCAATTGTTTTATAAAGAGTCAAGAATTCTTCATGTAACTCTTGAAATAAATTTTGTATATCCTCGTGTAAATGTGAATCATAATCACTAACCTTTATTTCATCATCAGAATGATATGACGCCATCAATATCTTGCTTGCATAATCTTCATATGAAGATGAACTTATTTTATTGTCATCCCATGCTACATATGCTTTCTTTGACCTTTTGTTCTTCTTGATTTTGAATTTAATTTTCTTTTCAAGTGTAGGGCATTCATTCTTGACATGTCCTTTTTCAACATTAAAAGTATGTAACCTTCCTTGTTGGTGCTTGTTTCTAAATGATGTCCTTTTTGCTTTAATTTCTTAATAAATTTTTAAACCTTTTGATAAGATCATCATTTTCATCATTAGTTGCTCATCCTATTGATTGCTATCATGATTTTTGACTCTATTTTTCAGGGATTTTTTTTTAGAATTCTTTTCTTGATCTTCATGCTTCTCAAATCTTTCAAGTTCTATCTCATGCTCTTGAGTTTTCCAAACAATGTTGCAGAAGTCATTTTGGATAGATTCTTATTTTTTAATATTGACGTCACTTTTGGTTATCGTGCCTTTGTTAATGACCTAAGAACTTTAATATTTAATTCATCATTATTAAAAGTCTTACCTAGTTCCGTTAAGTGGTTTGTTAAGTATGTGAATCTTTTCTGTAAGTCAATAATTGATTCGCTGGGTTGCATCCTGACACTTTGTATTCTTGAGATATTATGTTCAATTTTGACCTTTTCACGTCCATGAGTCCTTCATGAGTGACTTATAATGTATCCCATGTCTCTTTTGTTGTTTTTATAATGAGAGATACGAAATAACTCGTCCATACCAAGTGTTTATTTAAGCACGTTCTTTGCCTTCTTTTCAAATATGACTTTATTCTTATCATCATAATTCCATGAGCCTTTTACTTTGATTTTTTCTATATTTTTAGTTACCATTGTAGGAATGAATGAATCATTATCAACCGCATCCCATATATCATCTCTTTTTTCTTCCAAATATTCTTGCATGCGAATTTTCCAAAAATCATAGTGCTCACCAACAAAGCTTGGAGGCTTATTCTTGATGCTACCATCCCTAAAAACCATATTAGCGGGAGACATTTTTACCCGGATCTAGGAGCAAGTTACCTTCACCTGCTCTGATGCCAATTGTAAGTATATAATGTAACTAACAGGGGGAGAGGTGAATTAGGTGTTTAGATAATCTAGAGTGTTGGTGACAAATTTTTTATATTGGAAATTTTACTATTTTTCTGGTTAAATGAATGAAGTGATTTGCAGAAAAATAAATGTATTGAAGTAAATTGCACAACGATATAGCCTGACTCCTCTTTCCAAACAAGAGTACTCCAGTCCCCTCACACCCCGTGAGATATTTTCACAATTTTTAGATCTTTGTACAAGCCTACAACTAAGAATTCTCTTAGAATCTTATAACAACAACAAAGAAGCACACCACTTCCTTGATCTTCAAACACCAACAACTATGGTGAACTTTGAATCACCCTGATTCAAAGACTTTTCCAACAAATAGAAAAACAATCTTTCCTATTTGCAATAACCTGTAATAAGTACCATACTTTCTTACAGATAAATAATCACCACACACTAGATGAAAAATAAAGCAAACAAATGAAATATTATATAGACAAACTTTGTAGCAGACTTGACCAATATTGAGAGTTTGCTACTTTTATGATATATGAAAATTAAATTTTCTCACTCAATGAATAAATAAAGATGATATAAACATTTAAGTGATTACGTGTTTTCTCTAAAAAATTCACATATAAATGAAAATTATGCAAGAAAAAGTTTATCTGTTAAATATTACAGACACTTAAAAAAACATAAAATTATTCACGAATGAGGTGATTTTGAATTTGTAAAACCCTTCTATTTATAATGAACCATGTACCTCTCGAAAATACATAAACAATGGTTGTAAAATATTTATGACTATTTGCAATGTGATGAAAAGGTTCTATGATTATTAGAGATGAAGAGGTGATGAATTGGTTTAGAATTTTTCACTTTGGTACAAAGATTAATCGATTGACTAGTATCGGTTAATAGATTAGCAGTTCCATAACATTCATAATTTATGCAAAAATGCACTTGGTTAATCGATTAACCAAGAAGGGTAGTCGATTATCCTTACTGAAAAATTGGAATGGTTAATTGATTGACCAAAAATGTTAATTGATTATCCTTATGAAAAACATGCAATTTCGATTGAAACAGAGACATGGTTAATCGATTGATAAGATATGGTTAGTTTATTAACCTGAAGGTTACTTAATTAACACATATATGTTAATTGATTAACCTGTCTTATACTTAGAAAATTTTATAAGTTAAAAATTCCATTTTAAAAATAATGCTTGCTTAAAAGTTTGTGATTAATTTTTTAGCACATAAACCTTATAACAACTAAATTGCACATTGTACCTTGGTCTATGATTCAATTCCATTGAAATCCAAAATCTTGTGCAAACTTGATACTTGGATTCCAATCTTTTCCAATATTTTTCTTCTTTGATCTTTCTACTAAGACAACCTTTTGTCTTCATCAAAACTAAGCTAAGAAGGACGTGTAACGGTAAATTCATGACCAATGAGCTATTGGTTAACTCAACGTCAATAAAACCAAAGTCGCCACCGCACTTTTATTGTTTCCAAAGGAAAAGGGAAAAGTACGAACAAAACCCAAAGATAAGAAGTTTTCAAATCAAAACTAATAAAATATCAGAGATTACAGGTAAGGGGGTTGGTTACACAGAGGGAAGGCATTAGCATCCAAAGTGTCATAGGTACTCCTAGGGAGCCCTTTTTGTGTGTAAGTGTTTTCAGTTGAAAATGATGTTGGCTAAAAATTGAATGTGAGGATGAGAAAAGAATTCCTTTTATTATATTCTTTTGTTTGACAAGACCTTCGATCTTGTGCCTACGTACCAACATAAAAATGAGGGATCAAAAAACCCTGTAGTTCGTGATAAAAATTTCCAATAGATTGGTGGATTAGTTTTAACAAAAGTTTAAAGATCTTTAGTTATCAATGGGAGAATACTCAACCAAACATCCACCGATAATCAGTTCTTTACAACATTTAAAAGGGAGGGCTCCAACTTGGAATCAATCAACAAGTATGCCATTAACCCCTAATAAATGGAAAGACTTATAATCAAAATATCATGGAATGGGAAAATTATATCTCAACCAAAGATAACTCAGATCTAAACACTCTCTTTTGCAAAAGTTTTAAAAGAAAAAGGCATAAAATGTTCAAAAGGATTAGATGAGGTTGTTAGTTCTTTTTGTCCTTTTGAAAGTTAAGTCAATATGATTAAGTTTATTTACAAGTTTGATTAAGAAAATATTTTGAAAATCAATGGCATAAGACCAAAGTTTATACTCATTAAAACAAGTCTATGTTGAAAATACAAACAAAGAATGCTTTTAAAATGAGGGAGAGATTTTGAAATTTAGGAATGAAAGGAGGACATGAAGGGATTACCCTAGAAAAAGTTAAAAGTTTAGAGTTGAAAAGATCTGACCAATATGAAGCAATCCACAAGACAAGAATGTCAAATAGAAACCCATTTCTTTTTGGACTATTGAGCAAGCAACAAGAATAAGCAACATCCAAGCAATTAATATGAAGACCAAAGGCATCAACTAAAGATAGCCATAACATTCAAGCAAGCACTCCAAAAGCAAGCAATATTCAATGTCTTCAAATGTATCAGATGAAATATTCCTTATGGCAAACTCATAGAAATAATCATCAGACATAAATAACAATAACAAGATAGCAATTTAAGCAGATAGACAAAGTAATAGGTAAACCAAGGGAAAACTCAAGGATTCCACCAAATGAAAGGCACAATCAAAGTAACTTAGTCTCAGATAATGGCATTGGCCAAGTCCTTCAAAGTATAGGGATGTTGCCTAATCTAAGTACAAAAGTTTAGATCAAGTCAAGGGCAGAGGTCCAACAGTCCGTCAACATATTTTTTAGGGTTTTTGTTGTTATTAGGTATTTTAAGGTCCTAAGACCAGAAATAGAACAAAATCACAAGCACACAATATATACAAGCACAAAGATATGGCTCAAATGAGCAAAGTGAAGATGATTGAAACATAACCAAGTTGCATGAAATGTAAATGGCAATGAATGATAAAGGTACTAAAATTTAAATTACATTAAGTAAATGAAATTTAAAGATAAAACAATAATAAAGAAATGTTAGTGAATGATTCAATTGTTTAAGTCATTTTTTGGAGAATACTCAACCATCCACTCACAAGCATAAAGACATGAACCAAGACATCATCTATGAGAAGGGCTCCAACTTGGATAAATCAACAAGTATGCCACTAGCTCTCCCAAATGGAAAAAAAGTTAAGTCTTCATATAATACCATGAGGAATGGGAGACTTACAAGAATGTTATGCCTTTTGGGACAAATTTAGCTCTATGTTAAGCAATCGTAACTGGAGTTATATAGAAGTCACAACTATCTGAGGTCAGGCAGTCAAATATTAGTGTTAATGCATGCTAGAGACATGGTACAAAGGACCAAGCTCCTAAAGCATACCACACACAAACATAAAATGGGATGGACCTATCTCAATCAAGCTCATGCTGATCCATCTAACACAAGGTCATGGATGAATCAACTAGAATTTGATTTGTAGAGAAATCATTGGTCATTGATGGATTGGGGAAGAAGAGGGATGTAGATGAAGGGAAATGGAAATGGGAACCCAAATTGATCATGGGAGGAATTTCATCTGATTAATACTATCCATTCATCTTTAGGGATGAAGTTTATACTTCATCAACCCCCTAAATCCAATAGTATTGATCAAATGGAAGTTCAAATCAAACATGATCAAGGCCAAACAGAAGATGAAACAACACAAGATCAACTAAATGGCTCAATAACATTTTTAAACATTTAAACAATTAAAAATCAATTTAAAAATTAAATAAAATGCATTTTAAAAAGGGAAAAACCTAAAATCCCTTCAAATCACCAAATAAATGGCCAAGGGATTTATCTTAGGTCAAACAAGGTCAAAGGACCTTAGAATTTTTTTTGGGGGGATTTTTACAAAGTTAGAAGTATTTAAAAATATTTAAAAACAAGTCATAAACTATTAAATTCACAAAAATTCAAATCTAATCCAAAAATGCTTTTAGTTCAAAATATGGAAGAGAAAATTATTTAAAGATTTTTGGTGAAAGTCCCATATTTTTTGGATTAAAAATGAAATTATTATAAATTTAACAAAAATAAGCTATTTAAAATAATAATCAGAAAATAAAATAAAATAGAAAAAACAAGGGCCATCAGATCTCCCTTTATAATTGAGGTGGCAGATCTGATGGCCACGCGCGTGCAAAACTTGGTGCACCCTGGTCAATGCGCGACAAATGTGGTCATTAACATCAAAGGCCAAGATTAGACGCCATGGATCAGATCAGATGGCCTGGATCTCTCCAGTGCATCACCGGAGCCATAGCTCCGGTCATCTTCTCCGGTGGCCTCCACCAGACTGGTCTAACTGAAAAGTTAACCTAAATAGAGGATCCATACATGGTTTTAAAGAGAAAATCAATAGGAGCACGAATCTGACGTCCATTTCTTCTAATTCTCACTATACAAAGAGATATGTGGAATTGAAAAATGAGGTGGATGAACTGAGTTGCTTCGATTTAACCTCAAAGCAAATCAATCTTGTTGCCTACATTGGTAGGACTTCAGCCAACCAAAAATCAAGAGAAATGATGGAGAATTGAGGGAGAATTGAAGAAGAAAAGTTCAAGAAAATTCACCTTCTGTTTGCAGTCATGAAGCTCGATCTCAATTCCAATTCACTTGGCCTTGCTTCTACTAGCTTGCAGGAGAGGATTTGGATGTAAAAGGCTTTGAATCCTTGGAGTTTCAATTCCAAAATAGAATGGGAATCAAAACTTGATTTCCAAAGAAACCTTGAAGGTACAAGGGTCCTCAATTATGAGGCAATATACATGTATTTATAGCCTTGTGAATTCATTTCCACACACTTTCAAAAATTGGTCAAAAAAGTAACTTGGTGTGCATGGTTGCATAGGCATGCATTAAGGCCCAAATGATGATTGCAAATGGTTCAAATTCGTACACACTTGATGCTGAACTCACTTCATGAAGCCATGCAATGTTGGTTGATAATTGAACACAAAAGTTTCTAAATAGGGACATGCAATGCACCCATGCGCAAGTCCCTCAAAATTAATCCAAATGCCATGATCTTGGACTTTTTGGAAAGTTAGCATGAAGGGGAACAACTTTACTGTTGAAACATTTTCCATTTGAAGATTATATAATGATGAATTTTGGGGTGGAAGTTGGAAGAATCAAACATAGTTGAAATTTTTCCAAGTTAAATGTCAAATGACCACTTTTTCCACCTTGAATAATTTTTGCTATGAGCTTCAAATGACTTTACTTCCTTCTTCAAAGTTGTATCTCTTTCAATCATATTAAATTTGGTCACAAATTTGAAACCATTTGAATCTTTCATTAGGTAGTTATGGATTTTAGAAGTTGAGGAAAATTGCTTGTTCAATGATGATGACCCAAAATGATCTATAACGTTTCCTCTTAGTACATGCCCTTGCAAGAGAAATTTGACCTTTCTCAAAGAAGAAAAGTTAGATAATACATCTTGAAATTGATCATGAAAATTGGATGACCTTCAAATCACAAAAATTGAGCAAGTTATGATTCCTGGAAGTTGACCTTCTATCTAGGGCACAAACAAAATGACCTATAATCTTTCACCATAAAAAATGACTTTCCAAGTAAGATCAACTCTTGATTCTAACATGAAAGTTGTTTGGAATTTCATAAAGAGTAATTGGAATAGTTTTAATATGACAAAAATTGTAGGAGATAGGGTCTATGGAACCCTAGATTTGACCAGTTGACTTTCTCTGGTCAACCTCTTTGAACCAACTTGCAAACTTGAAGTTCTTTTGCTCTTTGGGGATCATGGAGAATCATATATGCTTGATATGAAGTATAATGGAGTATCCCTTGATATTTTTGACCAAATGTTGAAGAAATTTGCTGAGGAAGACACACAAGATACCTAGATGAATTAGGGCTTTCAAGGCAAACAAGCTTCAAACACTTGATAAACTCTTGATAAATTGACAAATAAAGAACTTGGTCAAATATTGTAACCACATGTGTGCTAGCTTTGATAATTTCTTCTTTCATCACTTTCATTAAGCTTTCACTACACAATTACCCCAATTGTAACACTGAACTCCATTTTTCGCCTCTAATTGCAAATTGTGATCCCAACCTAAAATAGGTTGCTCTCACCAACGCGATTATGTGTAGGTTTCTAATGCCTTTAAAGACAATGCTCATTGATTGCATAAGGTTTGTTTTCATGTGGCCCTATTGTCGACCCTCGTCAAGTTCCCTAGTCCGCTGCTCCACTAGAATATTGTTGACTCCCCTTAATGCATCCACATTTGAAAATAAAATTTCCTTGCAGTAGTATATGAATGATGGTTGATTTAAAGCACACCACACACATATATTTTTTTAAGACTCTTGTCTTTGATTTCCCGCATAAAGTTTTGTGCAATATGTCTAATGTAGTAGACATGGGTAGAAGGTGGATTTTTCCAACCGTTATAAGGATTATTGTATGCACTCTTAATAGATGCATGTCTGTCTGAAATCAAATAGAGGTTTTATTATGGAGTAACATGTGTTCTGAGAATCTTGAGAAAGAAACATCAACCACCACCAGTCTCACCTTTAACTATAAAGAAGGAAATGGTAAATATATTATTGTTGTCGTCTTGCATCACTGCCATTAGTAATGTACCATTGTATTTCTCGTACAACCATGTTCCATAAATTTGAATAATAGGTTTGCAGAACGCGAAAACTTTGATGTATGGTTGAGATTCCCAAAAGATTCGATGGAATATTCTATTTTCACTAACACAAGTTTTGTTGTGCATATATGTCGGTAATGTCTCCATAATTGAAATAATTCCTTGAGCATATGTCTTAAGTGCCACCAAGTATTGTAGAAGTTCTTTGTACGAAGCCTCCCAATTTTTATATACCTATTCAATAACCATTGTCCTTGCAATCCATGCTTTCATGTAAGACGAAGTATAATTGTTAAAGAAGTGGACAATTTTTAATTCAAAATTGGAATTAAATTATATATCAACTCAATCGAACAATTTATTATAGAAACACATTGTTTTGTTTTTTATAATTATTTTTATAAATATTTTAAATTTGTTTTAAATTTTTTATTTATTTTCAATTTAAGTTCAGTTTGGTTTATTTGCCATTTGATTCATTTTAGAACTATTTATGCAACATATGTTTTGTTCACTAATCAAACATCATGGTTTGATTATTTAAACTTCAGTTTATTTTAATTCGGTTCGACAACTTGTTTGAACATTTCTACTTTAAATATTTATCTGGTTATTGTTGTTGTAAAACTTATAATTCAAGTTTCTTGGAAGTCAAACATCATAGAGTGGTAGCAGGATACCAAATTGTGGTATCTAAATACCAATGTAGATAATTTGTTTTTGTTAATTGGTTATTTCAGACTAGTGTTTGAAATGTTATATATATATATATATATATATATATATATATATATATATATATATATATATATATATATATATATATATATATATATATATATATATATATATATATATATATATATATATATATATATATATATATATATATATATATATATATATATATATATATATATATATATATATATATATATATATATATATATATATATATATATATATATATATATATATATATATATATATATATATATATATATATATATATATATATTATTTGGGTTCAAATCAATAAGACTCTCTCTCTCTCTCACACACACACACACAAACATACACATTTATTTGTATATATCTAAATATGAATAATTATACGAATAATTATATATATATATATATATATATACATATATATATATATATATGTGTGTGTGTGTGTGTGTGTGTGTGTGTGTGTGTGTGTGTGTGTGTGTGTGTGTGCATGTGTGTGTATTTCTCTCTCCATCATAACAAAGTGAGTGTTATTGTGTTTCTTGTTCCAACATTTGACATCAAGAGTCTGGTTCCTTAATCTAGTGCATGATGACATTAATCTCAAATGAAGGAATCCTTACAAACCTTCTAATTTTTAATGTGAATAATTATGATAAGTGGTTAAAGCAGATCAATGTAATGTTTGGTTATCAATATGTTCTATGCATAAGGAAGAGAAGATGAAGGTTTACAAAGCTCTGCATCTGATACATAAATCAGTGTTAATGGAGATAATTTTGAAAAGGTTGGAGATTGTGAATCTTCAAAACAAGCATGGGAAAGTCTTGAGAAACTATATACAAGAGCAGAGAAGGAAATGGTGGTGAGGTTACTAATTCACAAAATAAAATTAGAGTTGATTCAGATGGAGGAGAAAGAAAGTAGTAGTGACTATGTAACAAGAATTACAAGATTGGTGTATCAGATCAAAACATGTGGAGAATCAACCAGTGAAGAAAATGTGGTTGGGAAAATCTTGAGATCTTTAACATCAAGATTTAATAATATGGTTGTGTTAATTGAGGAGTCCAAATATCTTTCTAAGATGAGCTAAGAAGAATTGTAGAGCTCTCTTGAAGCACACGAACAAAGAGTGGATGAAAGAAGCACTGATAAAGCAAAGTTAGAAGTTACACTGAGAGCACAATTCAATAAAGACAATAGAGGAAAGGGAAAATGTCATGGGAATAGAATTAGAGGAAAATATCACAATAATGATGGTAAAAATTCTCAAAATCCCACCAAAGCAACATCTAAAAAAGATGAAGGTAGCGACAATCATGGTGGATCAAATAATGGTTATAGAGGTGATGAAAACTATAGAGAAAGAAGTGGCAATAAGAAACTTGATAAGAGAAATGTAAAATTCTATAATTGTCAAAAGTTTGGGGTTTTTGATGATCATTGTTATGGCAACAAGAAAGATTCACAAAAAGATGAAGCAAAGCTTGCTAGAAAAGAAGATGATGATGAAAACACCATGTTGGTGGTGACTATTGATGAAGAATGTTGTAGTCGAATACATGCATCTGGTAGTTGAATACCAAAATCATGTATTCAATTACCAGTTAAAGAAAATGTGTTTATAACCACCCGAGAATATATTGAATGCAGTGGTCAATGGTACCTTGACTCGGGATGCTCAACTCACATGACTGGAAGGATGGTTTGGTTTGTAAAATCAAGAAAGCAATGAAGAAAGAGGTGAAATTTGTTGATGATAGTACTATAAAAGTTTAGGGGATTGGTGATGTATCAATCAGGGGAAAAATTGGTGAGCATTCTTTAATTTCAAGTGTGTTACACATTCTCGAGATCAAGGGTAGTCTTTTGAGTAAATGCCAATTTCTTGAAAAGAATTATAAGATTCACATGGAAGATAAGGTGTTGAGAGTTCTATATTCAAAGGGAAATTTGATTCTAAAGTCCTATATGTCAAACAATATAAATTTAAAAATTGGGCTCAATGTGATAGAGCATGGGTGCTTGGTAAGAAATGCTAGTATAGAGGAATGGATTTGGCACTATAGCTTCGGGCATCTTAATTTCAGAGATCTCAATTCTATGATGAGAAATGGTATCTTTTCAAGTTCACCAAAGATACATATACCATTGTAAGTGTGTGAAAAATGTGTTTAGGCTAAGAAACATATAGGAAGATTTAGCAAAGATGCAGGAAGCAATACCAATTATCAACTTGAGGTGGTGTATTCTGATGTATGTGGCTCAATGCTGAAATTCTGGTATCAGATATGAGATGTCGAAGGTAATGTCACGACACTAATATCTGAATAATGCACACAGGATATAGATAGAGAATAGTAATGCAAATGACACAAGTAATTGTTAACCCAGTTCGGTCCAACTCACCTACATCTGGGGGCTACCAAGCCATGAAGGAAATTCACTAAAATAGAATCAGTTCAAAGATTCTCCGTACACTTCAACAAGTTACAGTCTTTCTCACCTAATCACTACCCGTGCAATTTCTACCTAAGCACTCTTAGATATGAGAACCCACTCACTTCCCTACAATCACACCTGTGATTTTAAACAACAATCCCTTGAGAAAAGAAAACACTTTTCAATAACACACTCTTGATTTTACTTCACAATTTCAATCAAGAAGACACACACTTGATCTTGCTTCACAGCTTTGATCAAGTAGACACACACTTGATCTTGCTTCACAGCTTTGATCAAGTAGACACACACTCTTGCTTAACAGCTTTAGAGTGACAAATTACAACCACAAATCAGACCAATTCAATCATCAATGGATGACTTGAATGGCTTACAAGTCTTACGACTAAACAAGACACAAACCCTATCTCTCTCTCTCTGTATTTTGCTTAGTATTGGTTGTGTATCAAATCAGGTTTTCCATGTCCTATTTATAGAAGCATTCAGCTGGGCTTGGACATCTTGAAAACCCTAAATCTATTTTCCAATCAAATCTTCTCATGACAACTGGTTAGATCTCCTTGGAAAATAAGTAAATCAGGTTGTAATCAATGATTGAATGCGCCTGCAAATCAGATCTTCAATCATACATAGATTGCCATTAATTGTGCAATCACAAAACACCAGACGTTCACACTGAATGTTCTGTGTACAAGATGTCATGACATCGGGTCTGACATCCTGGAACAATCCTGCATAATTCCATAATTCCATTTATAATTTCCAACAGGTACAAACATATCAGATGCCATGACATTGTGTATGACATCCTGAACCAATCCTGCATAATTATGTTTCTTAAACTCCAGCAGGTACACATCATCAAATGCCATGTCATTATGTCATTCTGAAACAATCCTGCATGATCATGTTCTTGAACTCCAGCAGGTACATATGATATCTCATGTTAAGACATCACACATAACATCTTGTGAACACTCTTTATTTTACCAAAATTGTTGCCAACACTTAGAACCAACAAACTCCCCCTTTGGCAAATTTTGGCTAAAACATATATCTGTCCTTTTTGTTCACAAGGTAAACTATCAGCAGTTAAACATAATAACAGTAGTTTAATCAGCAGCAGAAGCAAATACAATTACTAGTCATAGCTACTAGTAATACACACATGCACAAGGGTACTTCTCCTCCCCCTAAATCTGTACAACACAAACAGAATTACTAGTTATGGATGCAACTAGTAATACACACAAATGCACAAGGGTACTACTTCTCCCCCTAAATCTGTGCATTCATCTCCTTTGATAATAACAACACCTGTACCCACAACACATGTAACAATCAGAATGTCATTCTGACATCTGCTTCAGCATCACCACCTGTGCACCACCACATCAGACATCCCCTTTGACATCTGTAAACAGAACAACATTCTGTTTAACAATAGTTGTCCAGCCACATACATCTCCTCACAGCTCCAGCTCCACATAAACACTTCTCCCCCTTTTTAGTCAAAATTGACCAAAGGTGACCAATTAGACAAAATAAATGTCAATTAGCCTAACAGAGAATGTCAAATCAGATGTTATAACATATAATATGTTAAAACATAATTGTTCAGGAGATACAAACCATCATCATACACAGCTGTGATAGCTGAGATAATGAACAAATCCAAGGAACTCATTAAGATCCCAAAATATTACAAACAAGCATCAATGAAGACTGCCACAAATTACACATTCAAACAGAAAACAAAAAAAAACTTCAGCTTCCAAACAGCAGGGGGGAACAGCTTCCAAAACATCAGCCACAACAGCCACACCAAGAATTCTTCAAACACAGCATACCTCACACAGTCTTCAACTTCAGTCTTCAACACAAAGGGGGGGGGACCATTAATCAGAGGAAGAAGTATCACCTTCACCTTCAGAGCCTTCAGGGCTTTCAGAGTTGCCACTAGATTGAGCTTTTGACCTCTCACTTGAGGTTTTTACATCTGAATCTTCTCCTGCCTTCTCCATTTCTTCCTTTTCTAGGCTTCTAATAAGAACCTCTAAAGCTTCTTTTCTTGCCTTGGCAACCTTAATACCATTCTCCAGTTCCTTGCAGGTTTCCTTCAACTGATCAATTAAGCTACCTTGAGATGTAGACTCCTTTTTATCAGATGTCATGACAACATCATTGACATGACTTCCCTCAAACAACTTGTAGTGAATTGATAGTGGGGGCTTTCTTCTGCTTGGAATGTCACTAGTACTCAGAATGCCTGGTTGTTGGCTCAAGATAATACCACAAAAAAGGGATGGGAAGGCAATGGGCAACTTCGCAGCATTTGTGGAGGCATGTCTGATAGTTTGGTCAAACATAAATCTTCCAAAGTCATAGTTTATCCTGGTTCCAATTGCATGAATAATTCTTCCAAGACCAATGGAGATGGTAGAGATATGATTAGTAGGCACCCAGTTGGCTGACCCAATCTTGTGCAAGATGGCATATTTGACAGTTAGCTTGCCAACTGATAGGTGATTCCTACTAGGTCATTCCTTAACTTGGCCAGCTGTAATAGTCCTACAGACCTCATTGTCTGTAGTCTCTAAATCCACTCCTCCATCAGTTCCTCTTCCTAGGAACTTGTTGATAATGGTTGGTGAGAATCTCACACATTTTCCCCTTACAAAAACCTTGCAGAACTCCCTGCTACTCTTTTCATAAAAATCCTCAGGGATATTCACAATGAACTCTTTTACTAACCCCTCATAGCATTGGGGTAAACCAACAACAATTTTCATAAGACCAACAACCTTAATTAACTCCATGACTTCCTTTAATTCAACAGCCTCTTTTCCCAATTCTCTTTCAACAGCTACCCTCCTCTGAATGACAAACTTCCATTTGGCAGCACTATCTTCTAAGTGAAATGAGATATTGTCTAAGTGCACAACAACAGTTTTTCCTGGAGACTTCTTAAAAACTTGCTTTTTAGAAGGGGTGATGTCTGGTACATCGTCTTCGACATCCTCTTCAGAGTCAGAACTCTCTCTTTCTTTCCTCTTTCTAACCTCAACTTTACTCCAAGATTTGGAGGGTCCTACACCAGCAACTTTTTTCTCTCTTCTTGCTGTCCTCATTTCAGCCATAGTCTTCCCTTTTCTGGTTCTCAGTTTCTTAGCTACACTTGGTTTTACAAGATGGACCAAAGTTCCATCCTCTTCTTCAAAACTTTTTCCTCCAAATCAATAGTATCCTCAGCAGTTTCATGAGACATACTTGCTGGTTTTTTGCTAGGTAAGTTTTTACCAAGAGAACATAATCCTTCAGCCGCTACTTCCTTTTCTGACTTGGATGAGTCATCGTCTTTCTCAGCTTGGGTTTCCACCTCAGGGGAGGGGTCCCTTTTGGACAAAGGGGTAGAAGCACCCTTGTCTGCTTGTTCTTCATTTAGAATCCTAGTAACTAGGTTTCTAATAGTACGACCAGTAAAGTGTATGTCATCTTTATGAGGAGAATTTTTAGGAGTGTTACCTTGCTTACTTCCAGCCATGTAAGAAGAACCTGGGGCGTCACCTGGTATCACGCTGAGAGGAATAACATCTAATACGTCATCATCTAGAAACTCCATGGAGGGAGTCATTGCATGCTGAGTGGGTTTTGATCCAGACGATGAAGGATGTTGAGACATGTTATTGGACTTTTGAGAGAAATTTCTTTGCCCTAGCAGAGGTTCTCTAAGGATTTTGATGAAGATGGAAAGAGTTGTGTTTAGGTAGCGTGTACAAATGACATAGATACTATTTCCAATACTAGGGAATGATTCATCATTAATGTGGCTCTTTCTTTTAATTGGGCAGACAATATTTTTGTTATCTTTTCCACTCCACATTAATTTCCATAATTTCTTAAGAATCCAAATCCCTAATTTCCCTCTTACATATTCAAGTTGATTATCATTCAAATCCCTTGCAAGCTTGTCACCTGATTGCATTTCATGCTTTAGAGCTATGAATTTGTTTTCCACAGATTTTCTAATGGAGTGATGACAACAAATGATGTGCTTGGTCCAACTATGCTGAATAGAATTTTTGGACATAGTTGTAGCATTCTGGTTGTCATAATACAATGTCATGACATCGTGTGTGACATTGTATGTAATCATCAGTAGTTTCAGCCATCCTTGTTGAGAACAGTTGCTACTATTTGTTATATATTCAGCATAAACTCCATTTTCATCTCTCAAATGAGTAGGAGCAGGTGTCCTTTCACTCTCCATCTCAATTTTCTCAACATTGCACTTGGCACTTTTTCTTTGAGATAGACACATAGGCCCTTCTATCTGCTTGACTGGTAGCCCAAGTCCAACAAGCTCTTTCCAACTTCAAACTGTGTATGACTATCAACATTTTCACCCATCTGATCCAACTTCCTATCTATTTGAGCCATCATGAGCTTTTCTCCTTTGGAAGTGATGTTAAGTCTGAGTTTCTGGTGTGACATCCTTATCTGACATTTCCCACAGGCTTGTCTTTCATCACTCTTGAGATTTCCTCTATCAGCTATACTCATCTTCATACATTTTTCTTTGACATAGGTACACTTTGAGGAATAATCAATTTGAGAGCTCCACATGTAACAGTTGTCTTTGGTCCTGATTCCTTTCATAATCACTCCACTGTCTTTGTTAGTAATCAGACATTCATTTTTGGTGAAGTTAACATTCAGACCTTGATCACACAGTTGACTGATGCTTATTAGATTTGCAGTCAAGCCCTTAACCAGTAGGACCTTGTCAAGTTCAGGAACTCCAAGACAATCAAGCTTACCTGTTCCCTTGACTTCACCCTTTGCTCCATCACCAAAGGTTACATAGCTTATGGCATGAGGATGAAGATCAGTTATCAGGTCTATGTTTCCAGTCATGTTTATGGAACATCCACTATCAAAATACCATTCTTCTTTGGCTGAGACTCTGAGGGGAATGTGAGCTATCAGACTTGTAACATTAGTTTTAGGAACCCATTGCTTCTTGTTGACAAGCCTGTGCTATTTGGGTCTGGGTTGATAGTGAGTCTGATGATGAACATGGCTAGGATAACCATACAGCTTATAGCAGAAGGGCTTCAGGTGACCAAATTTCCCACAGTAATGGCATCTCCATTTTTGATGTTTCCCTTTCTGCTGTCTTCTCCTCTGATGTTGTGACATATGATGTGACATCACATGTTTGCTTTTACTATGGCTGCACTTAGGTTTGGCTTGAGGTTTGCAACCAGTGTAACTGCTCTCAGGCTTAGATTTATTATACCCAATGCCAAATTTGTCTCCTATTATTATTTCAGTTTGGAGAATCTTATCTAAGGAGTCAGATCCATTGTTTAACATCCTTACATACTTGGTCATCTCTTCTAGTTTTGAATTTAAGAACATAACTTCAGTTTTTAACTTGGAGATGGTTTCCACATGGTCTGCCTTTTCATTCTCCAGCTGTACTATCTTCTGGCTTTCAACTTCTAGCTTGGCATTCAGAACCACTGCTTCTGTTCTTAATTTGGAGATGGTTTCCAAGTGTTCTACCTTCTCATTCTCAAGTTGAATTATTTCCTTCTTCTGGCTTTCAACATGTTTACATAGCTCTACACTTTTGTGACACAACTTTCTGTAGGTAGAGGCCAACTCTTCAAAGGTTACTTCATCATCACTTGAGTCTTCATTAGAACCCCATCTTCCTGTCAAGGCAGTTACCAGATTTGCAGCTTCTTCTGTTTCACTCTCATCAGACCAAGTGGCAGCAAGACTCATCTTTTGCTTCTTGAGGTAGATTCCACATTCAGTTCTAATGTGTCCGTACCCATCACATTCATAACACTGAACTTCTTTTCCTTCTTTGGGCTTATCATTTGACCTTGCTCTTCTTTCAACATTGTTGGATCTACTAATGTCAGGTGAGATGTTCTTGACATTAGCCTTGGATCTTACATCCATCTTTTTCAACAGTTTGTTGAACTGTCTTCCCAGCATTGCTACTTCTTTTGACAAGTCTTCATCAACATCCTGACTGTTTTCATCTTCTGTGTTTGACATGAAGGCCATGCTTTTGGTTTTCTTTTCAGAACCATCATTTAATCCCATCTCAAATGTTTGGAGGGAACCAATTAGCTCATCAACTCTCATGTTTGAGATGTCTTGGGATTCTTCTATGGCTGTTACTTTCATAGCAAATCTCTTAGGGAGTGACCTGAGTATTTTCCTTACCAGCTTCTCATCTGACATCTTCTCTCCCAGGGCTCTTGAGGCATTAACAATTTCAAGAATGCTCATATGAAATTCATGTATGTTTTCATCTTCTTTCATCCTTAGATTTTCAAACTTGGAGGTGAGCAGCTATAGTCTAGACATTTTAACCCTAGATGTGCCTTCATGAGTGGTTTTGAGAATGTCCCACGCATCTTTAGCCACTTCACAATTATTTATCAACCTGAAGATATTCTTGTCTACTCCATTGAATATGGCATTCAGTGCTTTAGAATTTCCAAGGGCTAGATCCTCCTCCTCCTTGGACCATTGTTCTTCAGGCTTCTTGTCAGTTGTGGCTACTCCTTCCTTAGTAATTATTGGATGAACCCATCCTGTTAACACAGCCTTCCAAGCCTTATTATCCAGAGATTTTAAGAAGGCTACCATTTGAGGTTTCCAATAGTCATAGTTAGATCCATCCAAAATTGGTGGCCTATGAACAGATCCTCCATCTCTCTCCATTGTACCAGAAAGTATTGCCCCTAGATCTCACCCAGAACCAGAGCAGGATGCCTGCTCTGATACCAATTGAAATTCTGGTATCAGATATGAGATGTCGAAGGTAATGTTATGACACTAATATCTGAATAATGCACACAGGATATAGATAGAGAATAGTAATGCAAACGACACAAGCAATTGTTAACCCAGTTTGGTCCAACTCACCTACATCTGGGGGCTACCAAGCCAGGAAGGAAATTCACTAAAATAGAATCAGTTCAAAGACTCTCCGTACACTTCAACAAGTTACAGTCTTTCGCACCTAATCTCTACCCGTGCAATTTCTACCTAAGCACTCTTAGATATGAGAACCCACTCACTTCCCTACAATCACACCTGTGATTTTAAACAACAATCCCTTGAGAAAAGAAAACACTTTTCAATAACACACTCTTGATTTTATTTCACAGTTTCAATCAAGAAGACACACACTTGATCTTGCTTCACAACTTTGATCAAGTAGACACACACTTGATCTTGCTTCACAACCTTGATCAAGTAGACACACACTCTTGCTTAACATCTTTAGAGTGACAAATTACAACCACAAATCAGACCAATTCAATCATCAATAGATGACTTGAATGGCTTACAAGTCTTACGACTAAACAAGACATAAACCCTAGCTCTCTCTCTCTGTATTTCGCTCAGTATTGGTTGTGTATCAAATCAGGTTTTCCATGTCCTATTTATAGAAGCATTCAGCTGGGCTTGGACATCTTGAAAACCCTAAATCTATTTTCCAATCAAATCTTCTCATGACAACTGGTTAGATCTCCTTGGAAAATAAGTAAATCAGGTTGTAATCAATGATTGAATGCGCCTGCAAATCAGATCTTCAATCATACATAGATTGCCATTAATTGTGCAATCACAAAACACCAGACATTCATAATGAATGTTCTGTGTACAGGATGTCATGACATCGGGTCTGACATCCTGGAACAATCCTGCATAATTCCATAATTCCATTTATAATTTCTAGTAGGTACAAACATATCAGATGCCATGACATTGTGTATGACATCCTGAACCAATCCTACATAATTATGTTTCTTAAACTCCAGCAGGTACAAATCATCAAATGCCATGTCATTATGTCATTCTGAAATAATCATGCATGATCATGTTCTTGAACTCCAACAGGTACATATGATATCTCATGTTAAGACATCACACATAACATCTTGTGAACACTCTTTGTTTTACCAAAATTGCTGCCAACACTTAGAACCAACAAATGCAATTGGATTCAACATGAGGGAACAAATAATTTGTCACATTCATTGATGGTTTTAGTAGCAAGATATGGACATACTTGGTCCAGAGAAGAGATGAAGTATTTAAAGAATTCAAGAAGTTCAAGTCCATGGTGGAAAGACAAAGTGGTCACAACATCAAAACATTGATGACATATGGAAGAGTTGAATATGTCTCAAGTGATTGTGGAAAATATTATAACCAAAAAGGTGTTGTTCATGAAGTAGTGTCAACCTATACACCACAAAAAAATGGAATTGATTAGAGGAATAATAGATTAATCATGAACACGGTGAGAAGCATGCTAAAAGTTAAGCACTTGGAAAGAGAATTATAGGGAGAAGTTGTGCCAATTTCCACATACTTGTTGAATAGATGTCCAACAAAGAAACTAAGAAACAACACTATTGAGTAAGCTTGGTCAGGAACCAAACCAAGTGTAAGTCATTTGAAAGTGTTTGGATCAGTTGCCTACAAACATGTCCCTGATCAATTAAGAATAAAACTTGATGATAAAAGAGAGAAAATGATACTTGTAGGATATCACTGACCAGGTGGCTACAAGCTTTATGATGTGGTAAGTAATAAAACTATGATCATTAGAGATGTGATTTTTGATGAAATGAAAAACTATCAACATGTGATATTCAAATACAAGCTTGATGTAGTCAAATACACAAACCTGCTATAATACAAGAAATGATTGGAAAAAGACAACCACAGGAAGAGATCAGAAGGAAGGAAATGTGAGGAGATCAACAAGGAAAAGAAGCATGCACGCTAGACTACAAGATTGTGAGGTATTTCTTGATAATGAAGTAACTGATAGTGGTGATCTTGTCCATTTTGTACATATTGTTGAATCTGAGCCTATGACGTCAGAGGAAGCATTAAGTGATCCAAAATGGATATGTGTAATAAAAGAATCGATGGAGTCAATTGAGAAGAACGAGACATGAACATGGTTTGATATACCTCAAAGGAAGAATGTACTTGATGTGAAGTGGGTGTTCAAAGTCAAGACAAATACCAAATGTGAAATGATCAAGCACAAGGCTAGATTAGTGGCAAATGGATCTTTGCAAAGAGAAGGCGTGGATTTTGAGGAAATGTTTGCACATGTGGAAATGATTAAGACCATTAGACTGGTTGTTGCAGTTCCAAATATCATCAATTGGTCCATATATCTAATGGATGTCAAATCATCATTCTTGGATGACCCATAAAAAGACGAAGTGTATGGAGCACAAGCTCCTAGTTTTGTTGTCAAAGGTCAAGAATAAAAAATCCACAAATTGAGGAAAGCCTTGTATGACCTTAAGCATGCACCTAAGGCATGGAACAAGAGGATTGATGGATTTGTAAAGACATAGGCTTCAACAAGTGTGTATCTGAACATGGAGTGTATATTAGAAAAATGAAAACAAATGAGTGGACATCCTTTATCTTTATATTGATGACCTTCTTATCACAGGAAATAATTAAGATTATATTTGAGGGTTTATGAGTGATTTAATGAAAGAGTTTGAAATTACAGATCTTTGCCACATTACATACTTCCTTTGCATTTAATTTTAAGAGATATGCTAAGGGTTGCTTATGCATCAAAAGGGGCATGCTCTTGAAATTCTGAAGAAGTTTGAGGTGGAACGTTGCAATCCTTCCACACATCCTGCATAACCAAGGCAACAACTATTAAAAGAAGAGAATGAGAAATGGGCTGATCCAACACAATATAGAAGGCTGACTGGATCATTGAGATACTTGAGCATATTTAGCATATAGTGTGAGAATTATGAGTAGGTTTATAAAGAAACCAAACGTGTCTCACTTGGCTGCAACCAAAAGGATCCTTAGGTACATCAAAGAATCAATGGACTGTTTCAAACACATGATCAGGAAAAAAGTTGTGAGTTATTTGGATACACTGGCTTTGATTAATGTGGTGACAAGGATGATTGAAAATCAACAGAAAGGTACATCTTTCTACACGAAGAAGCACCAATCTCTTGGGGCTCAAGAAAAGAAACACTTGTGGCATTATCGCCATGTGAAGTTGAGTACATTGCATCATCTTTGTGGGCTTGTTAAGTTGTGTGGTTGATGAATTTGCTATAAGAACTCTACAATGATAAATGTGATGAGGTGCTTATGTTTCTTGTTCCAAATTTTTTTTCCGATGATCTTCCTTCTATATTTATCCCAAACAAATAATATACTAGTATCAGTTTTAATTTGATTTGGTAAAAAAATTAGAATTTGGTAAAAAAATTAGAACGGAGTCAAGTCCAACAAATAATCAATCTATTTTATCTCTATATAATCTAAATACATTGATTATTTATAATACCTAAAAAGTGAAAAGAAATTATAATGAAGATCAGAGGAATACTAATCTGTACTAATATGAGAGAGAGAAAAAAAGATACAGCTAGATATGTGCATATTTTACAAATGATTCTGTCAACCTAACATATCTAAGGTATGAATAACCTGATTTATATATGTGCCAAAATCATGCAGCACACATAACCCCACCCTCTACCAAAATTAAATATTACAAAGTACAAAAAAATAAAAAAAGCTATGATTCTCATCAAGGTTTAGAATTTAGATCATCCAGCTATGCATGCAGTCCATCATAACTATTTTATAATTTTAATTATTGTTAAAGATTCTTTGTCCTGGTGATAGAATCATTCTAGGATCAAACTGATATTTTCTTTGTACAAAACTTTTCCATTTTTTAGGTCCAAAATGGTTTCTCCACTCTTCCTGTGTGCTGTAGTGGGGAAGATATAACTTATACTTAATTTCAGCATCATTGCAAAATTTCAAAATTTCGATGTTTTGAGCATCAAAGGCTTTCCAATTATCAAATCTACTTGAGTGCAAGAATCCAACAGCATAAAAGATTTCATCCTCATCATCTGGTATTGTTGCTGACATCTTATTGTCCCACCTGAAAAAAAAATGATTAGTTAATTAATGAATTGATTCATCTTAATTAACTAGCTTTTAGTTTAATTAATTAGTTTTAGGTTAATTAAAAGCTTACTTGTTTCTATTCATTGGATAGACCAAGACAGGTCCTGTGGTGATGTTTCTTTTTTGAATTATGTTCTTGAAAACACCTGAGTTAAAATCCATGATTCTTGATTTTGGTATGAACATGTTAAGCCATGGATGAGGAACATCCCATAGTCCTTGTGATTGAAGCTTCAACTCTCCACTTCTAACTCTATTCAAGAACTCAACAAATGATACATTCTTTTGATAATAAAATCCAGGGATATAGTCTAGTCCTTGGACCAAAGTTTGAATTTCCTACACAAATATGAAAAAGAAAATTAATTACCTCAATAAACAGTCAACATAAAATCTCGATAAATGAATTCAGTTGATAGCAACATAGATATTTAACCGTACAGATTCGAATAATCAACACTCCATTTATTTTTAAAGGGTAAAACTATGATTATTAAATTTTTAAAAAATAATAAGTTTATTCGAGATGAGATGGACATAATTCAAAATCAAAATATATTTTGTTTTAAAAATTAAACTCGTATTGTATTTGAACGGTCGGATCTTGATCTAACGACTATAGATATTTTGATTGCTTGAATGCACATTTACGCAATCATATATTTGTAATAATTTATTATTTTAAAAATTAAATTTATATACATTCGAACGATTTAATCTCATAAATATTTTGACAGTGTGAATGTGGCATTTGCTTTTCATAAAATATATATATGTAAAAAAAAGGTAATAATTAGAAATAAAATGTACCTTATTGATGGTGTTTTCAGAATGGTGATCATAATATTTGGCAAATTCCAAACAATAGAGGACCCTATGTTGAGTAACTAGGGAAAGTATCCTCTGATGGTCGGTTAAAGGGAAGAAAGAAGATCTCCAATTATTTATGGGTCCTTGATGCATCAATACCATCCCTTCCAAATAATCCAACTTACTATTTTTCCTTAAAATTAAACTTTCTTGATCTTTAGTAAAAACTGAAAAATCACTATACAAAAGTCTAATCCATTTAACCTGCATGCCAATAAAAAAAATCACCGTTAATTACATATATAATAAATTCAGATGTATTTCAATCAACTTTTTAGATTTTTTTTTGCTTTTAATTGATTCTAGAAGCATTATAGTGGAAACAAAAACATAGTCATGCACATGTAAAGAATACAAAATAAAGGACAACGAGGACAAAGGTAATTATATGGCCCTTTTTATTGGCACAATCACTTATAAGGCCTCATCTCTACAGTCACAATCATTATAAAAGTACTTCTCAAAATTTTCTCCTTTTTTCAAAACAACTATTTAATTGTTTTCAATCTTATGAATCTCACATTATCTATATACATGTGGCTATAACTAAATTGTCTCATATTTAATTTTGTATTTTTTGTTCTTGGATGATGAGTAAAATACTACACTACAAGGACAATTATTAGATGCTCTTGTAAAGTTTGATATTGATGTATGGTTGAACAATTAATGACACAACATGAAGAATTGGGATTCTTATGAATGGTTGTAAAAGTGTACTTACCCTCTTTGGTGCTGCCTCAAGAGCAATTCTTGCCTTTGTTATTATTCCGAATTGTCCTAAACCCCCAAGGACACCATGAAATAATTCTGAGTTCTTCTGTTTAGAGCATCTTACAAATTCTCCTTTTCCTGAAAACAAAGTACCATACAATAAAACATGATTAAGTAGAAATTAATTATTTGACTAAAAAATATTTTATCAATATGTATCATCGTATGGTCATGTGTCTTGAATATGAAATCTTTATACATATATGTCTTGAATATGTATTAGATTTTTTTGCGTTAAATTATGACAAAATATTTAAATATTTAATTTAAGAATATTTTAACAGTGATAAATTTTTTATAATGTTCTATTTAAATAGGATTCAACTTTGAAAAACTTTATATCATATAAAAATATGTCTCAAAGACAAAGTCTTAATTTTATATATATATATATATATATATATATATATATATATATATATATATATATATATATATATATATATATATATATATATATATATATATATATAAATTTATATCACAGAATAATATATAATAAACAATAAAATATTTGCATGCATACATATTCTTTAATAAACACATGGGTAAAATTCAAAATAGTTATTATTTTAATTAAAGTCATTATAGTGAAGGAATTGACCTAGGTAGACTTGGACCAAACAATGTATAAAATCAAAAGTCTATAAAAGAAAAAGAAAAAATAGGAGTAGACTATGTCGACAATGTGAACTGAGTCTATAGTTTAGAATTTTTCAAAAACATGACCTGGTGGAAATAACTTATTAACTTATCCAAAATATCCGAACAAGAGTCTCTTAACCACCACGAAATTTGGTAGTAATAGTATATAGAGGAGTAATACTATTCTAAAAGAAGAAGGAAAAAAAATCCAAAAAACATTAAGAAATTTTATAATAAAAAATAAAAAAAATAGTTCAGTGATGGAATCTAATGAAAACCTTTATGATACTAAAACTAAAATAGATTATATGCTTAAAGCTTAACATATGTCTTTTTATAAAAAGAAGCTAGAAAAGTTTTCCTTTATATGTCACTGTGCATTGTAAAGCCAAAATGCACATGGAAGTTCGTTATTTTCTCCGTTTCTATCTGTTTTTTTTTATCTAGAATCAAATGGATCGTGACACAACTGGTCCAACCAATATAATTTACAAAGCAATTTAAATCAATCTAACATATAACAAACCGTCCGCGTTACCGTCTCATAAAGTTTTTGCAATTGCGATCGGTACATATAACAGTATTGATATAGACACCTTATGAAACCATTTCTTCGCCTTTTTCACCATACCAGTTTTAAAACCTAAAACATATCCTTGGATATGAACCCTAATCTCAATAAAGTATAATATAAAACCAACTTTAAAAAATAACTAAATTAAAATAAAATATATTTAGATGGTCTCTAAATCCTAATTCAACTGGAAAAATCGATATTATTAGGTTGAACATCAATATGAGTTTTTCAACCCTGAATCTTACGGTTATGTGTATGAGTTTCTAACCAATAAAACAACATTTAAATTTAGAAGAAAATGATGATATAGATATATATATATATATACATACCAGTAACAACATCCAATTGATGAACAGAAGAAATTTGAGGTCCATAACGAAACGTTTGTCCACTAATTCCAGCGTTAGAGAGTGTTCCTCCAACAGTTAAGTAAAGATAATCAGTCCAAGAAACAGGTGCAAGTCCATATTCAAGTGTTTCATATAAAACATCAATCCACAGTTGTTCCCCACCAACATCAACATAGTATCCAACCTTAGAATCTCCAAAAACCTTAATCCCCTCATTAACATTTTTCATTTTTATATTATTCTTAACCCCTTCACGATCTCGTTCTCTTAATCCTTTCATGTCAACGACTACGCCGTCACGAGCCATGGCTTGTCCGCGCGTGGAATGGCCCTGTCCTCTTGCCGCTATACGAAACGGGACAGAACTGTTGAACGACAGCTTAACGAGGGTTGCTATGTCGTTCACCGTCGTAGGACGAAACACCGCTGCGGGGAAATCGTGTACGAGGTTGCCGTAGTCGGTTGAAGCTTCTTCAAGGGCTTTTGGGTCGTTTATGAGTTTTTCTGATAGGTTGTTGTTTGTGGATAACTCTGTTGGTAGTGAGGATTTCCATTGCTCGGTTTTTCCAACGGTGGATATTAAACGTGGTATGGTTATTATTAAGAGAATGAAGTATATTGGAAAAGGGTAACTCATAGCCATGTTTTTGGTTTGGTTTTGTGATGAAGTGATGTGGTTTTGTGTAGTGTTTGTGGGAGAAGGGGAAAGAGGGAGGGGCTATAAATAGAATAGAAGAGGACTTTGCATGATAAAAGATGGTAATAGGTGTGTGTTTCAGAGAGAGAAGAATCTTTTGTCTTTTAGGTTTAATAATTGAAAATTGCTGACTTTATAATAACTTGCAGGGAGAAAAGATTTCATGACAGTTGTTAATTCAAAGTATAAACATTATTTTTTTATATATATTGTACACTTTTTCAATGAGATTTTATACAACCAACCCAAAATATAAACATTCTTTTAACATGTTTTAAAACTCTATTGAATAAACTATGAAACTTCAGAGAGTAAATATTACAAGGTTTTTTTATGTTTATTAGTATTTGTTCATTGTTATTCAAATAAATGGCGAGTCACTATTTATACACACCATAGAGTTGGTTACACACTTTTAACTTTTTTAACAAATCTAATGAGCTCTAAGTAACTCTACCAAAACATAACCGTTACACTATTTTGTTTGCTATAATACTCTCCCACAAATTCATTGTTGTGCGAGAGAAACAACCTTGAGTTTGGACATTGATTTTTTTTTTAAATAATCGATAAAGGTTTTGTGAGAGTATCTTCAATATAAATTGAACTAAATACATGTTAGAAGTGGAGTTTGCTTGCAATCTTTTCCGTATAAAGTGAATATCAAATTCAATATATTTGATTCTAGTATTGACTTATGTGACAACATTGTTGCACTTAGATTATCACACATCAAAGTTGAAGATAGATAGTTGATGTGTAATTTAAATAAGAGTGACTTAAGCCATATATCAGTTTAGAAGTGATGCGTGTTAGAGTTTGATATTCAACCTTAGCGTTTGATCTAGTCATGAGTGGTTGTTTCTTTGAATTCCAAGAAATTAGATTCTGATTAAAGTAAACACATGAACCTGACATTGATCTTCTATCATTCGGATCACTTGTCCAATATGAATCACTATAACCTCTTTAAAAATAATTTCTGAAGTGAATTTACAAGAGAGAGCATTAGACCATATGTTGGAGTGCCACTTATGTATCTTCGAATCCTTTTAACTACACTTCAACGAGTTTCAAGTGGATTGACCATAAACTATCCGACCTTATTTACACATTAGGCAATATCGGATTGAGATAGTGTAACATATTGTAGAGCTCTGTACAATGTAGGATATCGCATTATGTCAATTTCATGCTTGTTAAATTTGCAATGATTGGACATACGAATGTTGACACCATTAACACTAACCATTTTAACTTTGGATAATATATCTTTTATATGCTTTGTTTTTGTATGAAGCATTTAGTCATTTGGTTGATAGTGCACCTAAATACCAAAAAAATATTTAGGTATTCCCAACCTTTTCAATGCAAACTTATCATAGAGTTTGATGATCAAATCATGAATCAGTTTGGAAGATAAACCAGTTAAGAGGATATCATCAACATAAACAAGAACATGTAGTGTGATATCTTAATACTTGTAGTAAAAAAAGTGAATGATCAGACTTATTAGATGAGAAGTCAAACTGAAGTAGAACTTGATGTAGCTTCTCATATCATATCTTTGGGGTTTGCTTTAGACCATACAATGTCTTCTTTAACTTGCACATTTGAGCTGAGTTGGAATTGACAAAATCAAGTGCTTGTTGCGTATAGACTTATTCTTGAAGTTCATCATTCAAGAAAGCATTATTGATGTCTATCTCTTGAACTTTCCACTTGTATGTGAAGGCTAGACACAAGATGCCTCTAATGGTGGTAGATTTCACAACAGTTGGGAAGGTTTCATGAAAATCAAAACCTTGTTGTTGGTGAAAGCCCTTGGCCACAAGAGTCGCCTTATTCTTGTTTATACTTCCATTTGGATTTTCTTTGTCTTGAAAGTCCATTTGTATCAAATAGATTTTCTATTAGGAGGTATGTTTCTAAGAGGTAAAATGCAATTTTGTATAAGTGAATTGTGCACAACTTTCATTACTTCAAACCATTTTAGTTGATATTGACTTATATACTATAATCATACATAAATTATGGGTTGAAAGAGATGTTTTTTCATTTCTTGTTAACATTAATTATAAAAAATTGCAACTTTTTGGTTCACAATGTCATAACATTCGTCATAGTTTTTCTTCTTCTAAATTTGTTAAAGTTGATCAAGAGAAAGTTGGAATTAAATATATGTGTGTTTAAAAGGATGAATTTAAGAAAGGAATCAATTAAATGTGTAAGAGATAATGTTACTAAAACATGTGTCGGTAATTGTAACACCCCAAATTTATTTTAATAATGTTAATATATTTTACTATTATTTTTAATTAATTATTTGGAACTTTCGATGTGTTTATTTAAATTATTTTGGTCGGTTGGACATTGCCAAGAAGTTGAGAGAAGTGAGAAAGTTAATCAATCGGGAATTAATTTGAATTAATAGTTATTGAAAGTGTGAGAATTAATTAAGTAAGTATTAGAAATAATATTGGAATTGAAGACCTATTCATTTAATTATTATTTTTAATTACTAAGTAATAGAAAATAGTTGAATTTGAAGAGTTTTAAAGAAAATAACTATAAATAAGAAAATATATCGGTAATTAGGGGTGCGGTGAGTAAGAAGGGGTGTGGTGAGGTATGAATATAAAATAAAAATAAATTAGGTTAAATTGTGGGAGATAAAGAATGTTGAAAAAGTCAAAAACGTGAAAGAGGCAAAATTTGGAAAAGAGGAAAACTAGAAGAGCAAGGGTTCGAAAAAGAAGATCACCATTATTAGAGCATGTTCTTGCAGAATATATGAGGTAAAGAGGAAGAGGAATTGGTTCACTTATGGGTGTTTTAATTACATAGAGGATGGAGAGGGATCTTTACCCTCTTCTTCTTCCATATCCTTTCCCCTATTAATGTAGTTTTGTTGAGTTTTTGGATTTAGAGATGATTGTGTAAACCTCTCTCTATCGATGTAGGATAATTATTGTTGTTTGATATTAATTTTATGCTTAATTATGTGATTAATTCGTATGCAATCCTATGTAAAAATTCTGAGTTATGTGTTCTTGATGTTGTGCATAAAAATGATAAACATGTTAATAGAGTGATGATTAAATGATGTTAGGATATATAATATGTGTTTATGCTCTTATAATTGTTAAATAATTATTGTATGTCAAATTTTGAGCATGTTGGATTTTACGGAATCGAAATCGGTGGACCGGAAGTCCTTTTGTGATAAAAACTGCAGAATTTTGCAGTTTGCGTCGGTGACTAGCGTTACCATGGTGACGGTCCAACCGTCATTGCGTCGAATGAGCTGACGAGCGTCAGTTGGGTGATGGTCCAACTGTCACTAATTCGGGATGATTTTAATCAGAGAATATTTTTGCATAACTTGAGTTTCGTGACTCCAATTGAGGCGCAAGTTGAAGCGTTGGAAAGATAACGCGTAGTACTACCTCGTGGTAAGGTCCTAAGAGGTTAATAATGTATACAAGTACATGAATATATTGTGTTACTTGTTGTTAAATTCTAATTGATGGTTGATAACGATGAAAATATTTTATTTTGATTATTGTTATTGATTGAGTTAATGATTACCCCAGAAGAAAGGACGTTGACATTGATGTTGAGATAATTATTGATGAGAAATGATATAAATTTTATTTTTATGTCGAGATTTAATAATTGATTATGTTTGAGGTGTTTGGTTCAAAGATGGAACCGTTAGTGTGACCTTATATTGATATTAATTTTATTATGTTGAGTTCGGTTCAGAGATGGAACCCATGTTGAGTTTCAGATATGGACGTAGTGGTGAGTCTTCAAGTATTGTGTATGTAGAATTCATGCATCATGTAAAGAGGTGATAGATGGGGGATTCGTTTCGTTGATGATTCTTAATCTAGAGATGTGGTTAGTGATGAGTCCTAATTCAGAGATGGAATCAGTGACGAGTTTATGGTTTATATATGTAACCATTGATGATCTAAAGGTTTTGAGATGGAACCCGTGGATGAATTCAGTAACATAACTCTGAAACTTACAAATCTTAGCACCACATCCATCGGAGTAGAGTCGAGGTGTCTATTTCATACATGATATTATATGGTGATTGATTGACGACTTATTGAATTATGTTGTGTATCTATCTTTGTTGTATTTTACTCTACTAACATGATTTGAATGCATTCTCACCCCTGTTTGTTATTGTGTGGCTGTTTATGTCGTTGTTACGGATACTCAAATATAATAGCCTTAATGCCGTGCATGTTGGAGGATGGTTGAGATGGATATCTCTGCTTCTTTATTTATGCGTTTATTTAGTTTACGAGAATAATGCTCTGATAGAGTAACATTGGGAAGAGATTTGTTATGTCTATCTTAGCGAGTTATTCTTAATTGCATTTTCAATTATTTCAAAGTTAATTCCTTTTGAGAACAAAAAAAGTTTTAATTGCTTAAATGTTTAAAGTTTCGCTGCGATGTTTCCTAAACTTTGAAAAGGATGTTTGATTGAGAAGTATATGTGCAACCCTAATGGTGATGTTTATGCATGTATATTCGTTGTTCTCTTTTAAATTAAGAGTCAGGGTTTCAGGCTATTACAAGTTGGTATGAGAGCAGGTTGGTTCATTTGGCCTAGATTTTGTGAATTTGTTTATTTCCCTAACATACGACATGTGTGTTAACACTGTTGATGCTTATTTTTCTTTCCTAAATGCTTGCCAGCAGGAGCAAGATTGAAATAAGTAGGGGAGGCATGACTGCTTCTATGAGATGTTTCAAGTGTAAAGGGTTAGGTCAGCGTGCCGCTGATTTCAGAGTGTAAGTTTTTGGATAAGGTTTTGGTGTTTTCCAAACCCGAAGAGAGAACAGATTTAAGATTCATGTTCGTCAGATATGTTAAGATATCTTTGAGGGAGGACGATTAGGTACTCGTGATGTTCTCTTATTTTGAGAGTAGAGAGCAATATTGGGGCTAGTGATATGCATGTTGTGTGTGAGTTCCCTTATGTGTTTCCTGAGGATATTAATGATTTTCCTATGGAGCACACATTTGAGTTCACCATAGATTTAGTATCTGGTACTAGACCTGTGTCGACGATATCGTATAGGATGTCTGCATCACAGTTGAGTGAGCTGAAGAAGCAGTTAGAAGATCTTCTAGAGAAGAAGTTTCTCAGACCTAGTGTGTCGTCATCGGTTAAGAAGAAAGATGGTAGTATGAGATTATTTGTTGATTACCGATAGTTAAATAAGGTTACAATCAAGAATAACTATCATCTTCCTAGGATCGATGACCTTTTAGATCAGTTGGTTGGTGCTCGTGTATTCAACAAGCTTGATTTAAGATTAGATTGTCATCACATTCTAGTAAAGTAAGAAGATATTCTGAAGACTGTATTTAGGACTCGATACGGTCACTATAAGTACTCGCTTATTTCATTTGGTGTGTCTAATGCGACATGTGTGTTCATGGAGTATATGAATAGAATCCTCCATACTTACATGGATCAATTCATCGTGGTTTTCATATATGACATCTTGGTGTATTCTAAGTGAGATGAAGAGCATGCGGAACATCTGCAAGTTGTGTTACAAGTTTTATAGGAGAAGCAGTTGTATGCCAAGTTGTCCAAGTGTGAGTTTTGGTTGCGAGAAGTGATTTTCCTTGGTCATGTGATTTCCAGTTGTGATATGGCAGTTGATCCGTCTAAGGTAGATGCGATGTTGTAGTGAGAGACTCTGAAGTCAGTTATCAAGATCATAAGTTTTCTGGATTTGGCTGGTTACTTTAGAAGGTTTATATAGGGATTTTAGAAGTTGCATTTGCCTTTGAATAAATTGACTCGAAAGGATCAAGTTTATGTGTTAAATGCTCTGTGCGAAGAAAGTTTCCAAGAGTTGAAGAAGAAGTTGACATTGGTGCCAATTTGATTTTCCGAGATGCGAAGGAATATTTTATTGTGTATATACATATAAGATGGGCTTAGGTGGTGTGCTTATGTATAATGACCAGATTGTGGCTTATTCTTTGAGGCAGTTACAAATTTATGAGAGGAATTATCCTACCCATGATTTAGAGTTGACTGTTGTGGTGTTTATTCTTGAGATGTAGAGGCATTATCTATATGGTTTGAGGTTTGAGATTTTTAGTGATCACAAGAGTTTGAAGTACTTGTCTGATCATAAAGAGCTGGATATGAGGCAGAGAAGATGACTAGAATTTCTAAAGATTACGATTTTGAAGTGACTTACCATTCTGTCACTACTACAAATAATACATTTCATGATAAAGCTTTCACCTCACCCAACCAAACAACGAGGTAAAGTGTCAAGGCGCACCATGTTTTATATTTTTTTAATAAATACCACATATTCCCTCGATTTCAAAATATAGCCGAGGGACAAAATAATTCAGGACATGTTTTGAATCCTAGCAACAAGGGTTTATATTTTTATTTCTTTAAGAGTGGTGTCTTTCTTTTTATTTTTAAATTAATGATCTATTCCTTCGGTTATATTTAATAAGCGAGGGATTAGACTATCAGATTATACTATAAAAGCACTTGTTAATCAGATTTTATCCAAAACCTAACTTATATGTAGTCGTTCCAATCTTGTACATATCATTCTTTGGGATGAATTGTAAGACAGAAAAAATCTTCAATATTCTTTTATCTAGAACAAAACATTTTTTATGCTCTTGCAATCCATCCCAGCATAATGGTGTTGTTGTTGTTGTTGTTGTATTTTTGGAATAATCCTCCTATGTTGGCAATCAAATAAAATATTGAAAAAATTATTACTTTCCTCGGTTGACAACACTGAGAAATTTATTCCTAAACACAATCATGGGAAAACATTTGCTCAAGATAATGAAATATCACTGGGATGGATTGCAAGTGCAGAAAAAAAATTCTCTAAGTAAGAATAGATATCTTATCAAAAACTTGAAAAAATTTGTTAGTCTATAAGAATCCATTGTTAAAATCTAGATTTGTTTAAACAATTTATTTTAATATTCTGTGTAAACAATGTAATTAAAAAAAAAACTTTTTTCCCTAAGTTTTTTATGGAAACCGAGAGGTATGTGGCACTTTGAGTTGAAACATATTTTATTGTAATTTTTATCTAAAAGAAAACATATTTTACCTCGATTTTGAGTAATAATTAAGGTAAAATAGAAGCATTTTTATTCAGTTTCTTCACCGCCCTTAAGCAAATATTTATCGTTCATTTAATGAGTATCAACGCTCAACCCACTATCATTAGTGATCCGTGTGAAACCTAAAGCCCTCATTATAAAACATTTTGAACATTAAAATTTGATAATGAAACATTTGACATGAAAACTTTAAAAATTAAAAAAAACGTTTATTTTATTTGAAATTTTTTCTCTATGATGGATTGCAAAAGCAGAAAATTATTTGGGTTCAAGGTTTGTGTTATTAAATTATTATATAACTGAATATTTATTTTATTTATCTAACTTTTTTGTTTAGTTTTATATCATATATTTGATCTTCCTCAAGATCAATGAAACGAGAATCCCCAATATTTTCTCTTCCCTAAGATATCCATCATTTGTTCTTCATCGATAGTGATGACGATGAAGAACAAATATAATATTTTGTGTGAACAATGTAATATTTTGTTTAAACAATGTAGTTTGTAAATAAATTAATTTATTAATATTATGTGTAAATAATGTAATGAGCACTTTTTTAAAAAAATAATATATATTTCCCCTCGGTTTTGTTAATAAACCGAGAGGTATATGGTGTTAATTTTGAAAATATAAAAAAGCTATTGTTGGGGATCGAACCAATGGTCATTTAAGCTATCCCCTCAGTTATTCTAAGACCGAGGGGTAAAGTGATAACTTTTCATAACGCTCTTCGTTGTCTCGCCTCTATAATGTTAAATCAACTTCGCATCTGAGGTTACATGTGTTTTTTGTAGTAGTGTGGTAAAGTTAATATGGTGGAAAATGCTTTGAGTATGAAGTCCTTGCATATGTCGACATTGATGGTTAGAGATATAGACTTGATTTAGCAGTTCAAAGATCTTAGCTTGGTGTGTGAGATGACATCGCAAAGTGTGATGTTGGATATGCTAAAACTGACTAGCAGTATTCTAGAAGAGATGAGAGAAGGCTAGAAATTGGATTTGGGATTGATTGACCGGTTGGTGTTTATCAACCTAGATAAATAAGTGGATTTCAAGGTTAATGATAATGGAGTTTTGAGATTCCGAGATAGAGTTTGTGTGCCATATTTTCCAGAGCTTACGAATAGAATTGTTGAAGAATGTCACATAAGTGGTTTGAGTATTCATCCTGGTGCTACTAAAATGTATCAAGATCTTAATAAGATATTTTAGTGGCCAGGTATGAAGAAAGACGTTACAAAGTTTGTGTATTCTTGTTTGACCTATCATAAGTCGAAGATTAAGCATTAGAAGTCGTATGGGTTGATGCAACCGCTGAGTATTCCTGAGTGGAAGTGGAATAATATTTCAATGGCTTTTGTTACAGGTTTGCCAACGACCACAAAGAGAGGTGATTCGATTTGGGTTATTATGGATAGATTGACTAAGTTGGCTCATTTTATTTAGATAAAGATCAGTTATCCATTGTAGAAGTTAGCAGAGATCTACACTAGTGGGATAGTGAGATTGCATGGGATTATGTCAAGTATTGTTTCAGATAGAGATATGATTAAGTTGAGATTGAGTTTTTCCTAACATCCCGTAATACACGGTCAGAAAAATAGGATTGTTCAATCGTTAGAAGATTTGTTGAGGGCTTGTGTTTTGGAGCAAGGAGGTGGTTGGGATAGTCATTTGCAACCGATTGGGTTTACTTATAACAATAATTTTCATTCTAGTATTGGAATTGATCCTTTTGAAGCTTTGTATGGTAGAAGGTGCATGACACTTTCGTGTTGGTATGAATCAAGAGAGAGTGTTGTACTTGAACCAGAGATAGTTCAACAGACTACTGAGAAGATCAAGATGATTCAAGAGAAGATGAAGACATCACATGACAGGTAGAAGAGTTATCATGATAAGAGGAGGAAAGCTATCGAGTTTCAAGTGGATCGTCATGTGTTTTTGAGAGTCACTCTAGTGACTGACGTTGGTCGTGCATTGAAGTCTCGGAAGCTTATGCCGCGTTTTATTGGGTCTTATCAGATTCTGCAGAAAGTTGGCAAAGTTGCCTACCGAGTTGCCTTACCACCATCTCTTTCAAACCCACATAATGTTTTTCATATGTCTCAGTTGAGGAGGTATATTCCTGATCCATCTCATATGATTCAAGTGGATGATATGCAAATGAAAGAGAACTTGACTGTTAAGGCATCGCCCTTGAGGGTAGAGGACCGAGAAGTGAAACACTTGAGAGGTAAAGATATCTCTTTGGTAAAGGTAGTGCGGGAAAAAACTGTTGGAGGAATCGTGATATATAAGTTGGAGAGTCAGATGAGAGAGTCTTATTCGATTATGTTTCTTTCAGGTAATTTTTGATGGCCAAAATCCTTTAAGTGGGGAAGAGTTATAACATCCTGGATTTATTTTAATATTTTTCTATTATTTTTAAATAATTATTTGTAACTTTCTATATGTTTATATGAGTATGTGTTTATTTATTTTATTTTGGTCAATTGGACGTTACCGAGAAGTCGAGAGAAGTGAGAAAGTTAGTCAACCGAGAATTAATTTGAATTAATAAAGTTATTTGGAATGTGAGAATTAATTAAGTCTTAGAAATAATATTTGAATCGAAGAATTATTATTATGTTTTTATTAGTGAGTAATAGAAAATAGTGGAATTTGAAGAGTTTTGAAGAAAATAATTAGAAATAAGAAAATAAAGTAATTAGGGGTGTGGTGAGTAAGAAGGGGTGACGTGAAACATGAATATAAAATAAAAAGAAATTATGTTAAATTGTGGAAGTTAGAGAAAGTTGGAAAAGTCATATACGTGAAAGAGGTAAAAGTTGGAAAAGAGATCAATTAGAAAAAGAACGGTTGGAAAAAGAGGATCATCAATTTTAGTGATTGCTGCTGTAGAAAATATGAGATAGGAGAGAAATTGGTTCACTTATGGCTCTTTTAATTGCATAGAGGATAGAGATGTGTCCTTACCCTTTTCTTCTTCTTTTTCCTTTCCCTTAGCCCTTCAAATCGATGTATGGTAATTGTTGTTGTTTGATGTTGATTTTATGATAAATCATGTGATAAAATTTGTATGCAATCATATGTAAAAGTTATGAGTTATGTGTTCTTGATGTTGTGGCTAGAAAGTGATGAACATGCCAATAGATTATTGATTAAATGGTGTTATAGAATTACTGTATGTTAAATTCTGAGCGTGTTGTCTTTTACAAAATCGAAATTGGATGTTCAAAAGTCCTCTTATGATAAAAAAAATGCAAAATTATGCATCTTGCAGCAATGGCGTGCATCACTTTTATGGAGGTCCAACCTTTATTGCATCGAACGAATTGATGGGCGTCAGCTGGGAGACAGTCCAATCGTCACTAATTCAAGTTAATTTTGTTCGGATAATGTTTTTGTCATAATTTAAATTTTGTGACTTCAATTGAGACACGATTTGAAGCATTGGAAAACTAACATGTAATACTCCTTTATGATAAGGTCCTAAGAGGTTAATAGTGAATGTGATAACTTGATTGTACTAGGCAATTTATTGTGTAACGCTAATTGATGATTAATGAGGATGAAAATATTTTATTTTCATTGTTGTGATTGATTGAATTAATAATTATTCTAGAAAAAAAAGATATTGATGTTGATGTTGAGATGGTTATTAATAAAAAATTATATAACTTTGATTCTTATGCCAACTTACCTCCTTGAGAATCTTTCTAGCAACAATTCTAAATTCACGAACCTCAAAGAAAACAATTAAAGTACTTTGAGTTGGTATTTTATTTTTCTAGTATTAAAAAAATGAGAGAAGAAATCTTTTACGTACTTGTGTACTAGAGAAAAAAGAGAAACTGATGATTGTACGTTGTGTAAAAAGAGAAATGGGTAAATGTCAAATTCAAAGATACGATCGAAACATATCATAGATTATATTTGGCCGTCTTTTTGAAACGTCATCAAGTATTTGTTGTGTGAAGCAATAAAATGATACACAAATATATTATTAGTTAATTATTAAGCAATGAAGCATTGGTGATTGTTTTCTAGGACTCTGTTTGTGTATATTTGTAACGTCACCGTCATCACAAGATTCACAGTAAACCAACCCTCACGTTAATTCCTTCTATTAATGGTTGTCGGTTTTTATACATTTCAAACAATTCGAAAATTGTCCACATTGGTTAATTTTATTTATGCATTCTGATTGATATGAGGCCTACGCAATTACAACTATCAAGTATTGTCTGATTTGTGTGGAAAACTCTCACGACTATGAGAAAATATTTGATTTGAGTGTGAAAACTCTCACGACTATGAGAAAATATTTGATTTGAGTGTGAAAACTCTCACGACTATGAGAAAATATTTGATTTGAGTGTGAAAACTCTCACGACTATGAGAAAATATTTGATTTGAGTGTGAAAACTTTCACCGAGATATTATTTGTTTTGAGTATGAAAATTTGCACAATTTTATCCTTTACGAAATGCATCTCATTTGAATTGAAATGTATGAATGTTATATATAAAATAATATTAAACTCGATTCAAAAACAATATGAAATTATTTAAGACTGTCAGAGACAATTGCTCTCAATTAAAACTAAGAGATACGGTACAATACATATTGAGTTCTCACATACAATACAAATATTATGTTTCTCTCAAATCCAAATCATTGAAGTTGTGAGGTACTATCTACTTTAAATTTGAAAACTCTCACGATTTTATACTCTAAAAAATGTTTCATTAAATTGAAATGTATTAGTATTATATATAAATTATCTTAATCTCAATTTTCAAACAATATAAGACTATTTTAATCTCTCAATCATTTTTATAACAAAATTAAAAACAATTTATTTATTTGAATCATCATGTTTCAATAAGAGTTTTTTATCCAATCACTCTGATATTTTTATATTAAAAAGTTAGAATTTACAATTAGAGGTTTAGATCTTAGAGCATTTTATTGAAAATAAATACTCTGTAGGTAGGTATCTATAGTAAAAATAAAGTTTTTGTATATAAAATTAATTTTAAATTAAATAATTTCAAAATGAATAAATATTAAAATATAATAAAATATTATATAATTAGATTATGTGCACTTACTATACAAAACATTAAAATATCATAATATTTATCATTTAAAAATTATTTTAAACTTGATTGCCGCAAATATTTACCATTTAAAAATAATTTAAAAATGGGTGTTTCAAAAATTCAATCCTTAACTTATGTAAAATTAAAAGATATCTTTTACTATCTCATTTAAATATTGATCGTTATTTATATTGATTAATCTTTACTAGAAAATTGATAATAAAAATAATTTATATACAATACTTATATACTTTAATTTAATGAAACAAATTTTTTAATAAAATAAAGTCGTAAAAGTTTCACACATAAAACAAATAATATATATTAACCGCAATGATCACACGGACTTGAAGTTAAAGAGAAGATACACAAATGAATTATTTCATTACTTCATATCAATTGACATTTTTTATATACAATAGTAATTATGTATCAAAAGTCTAATTTTAATGTGGATGTCAAATAGTATCAAAACTCTAATTCAAGGTGGATGTCAAATTAATCTTGTACACCTCAACCAATCAAATGTTAGTGTTAATATTTCTCTATTAATCGATGCATATACATTACACTACAATTTCAAAATATTTAATATTACCCAAATTGGAATATCCTCAAAATAGGGTAATTATCAAGAGGATCTTCCAAGATTTTGTTTTGGGGACCAGAGTACTTATGATGAAACAAGCTATGTTCCATTCAACTTTTCTTGTTCATGGAAGGGTAATGTAATGTCAATGGGAACCGAGAAAGATACATCACAACAGATTTTCCTTTGCCCAAAGATTTTCTTAGATATACTCTCTTTATATTCCAAACACGTAATCAATCAAACATAGATTGGAAATGGAACCAAACCAAACCATAACCCAAGAAAAATATGTGCCTGTCTTTCTACAGATAAAGTCACTTTGAATGTCTCTATTTTACTATCATTTTTTTCATATGCAACATGTTCTCAGCCAAACATAATAAAGATTATAGATTCCATGCTATTATTAAATTCCTAAACTTGGCTTTCATATTATTTTAATAAATTATTATTAGTTCAACTACACCTAATTATTTTTTTATTAATTGTTCTAGGGTAGTGACAATTTAAATATTAAAATTTAAAAGCACCTGACATGCATTTTACAAGAAAATGGGAAGAAAACAATTGAATGCCATGCACACGCAAGAGAATCCAGTTAACTACTAGTTGGTAATTATTTTAATTTAATTGTGGCTAGCTATAGGCTTCATGGAAGGGGTTATGTTATTTATGTTTATAAAAAATATTCAATTATTAGATCTTTCTATGAAGGAAATAATTGATGTAAGGAATTATTTGGAATGCACCAACCACATATATGCATTTTACAAGAAAGACACTGACAAAAAGATTCTAATAGAATTTTAAAGATTATGTAAATCATGCCTTGTCATTAAATGCGTGATTGGTTTTGTGGGACTAATAGGATTTTTTATTGAGCTTAATTGCTTTTTCAAAATCTACTTAAAATAAATTCAAGATTTTGTTCGGTTATAATGTCATTTTCAAGTCTTATGTCATTTAAACTCTTAACATGCAATGTCAAGCTAAAAGTTAAATATGGTCGGACAATCGGTTGGTTTAGGTTGGTTTCGAATTTAAAGTTTAAATTTGACATAAATTACGGTTTTATGTTTATGGTCCAATTTTGATGGACTAAATTTTAATTTTCAACACATTTTAATTAAATTAGTTTTGCAGATAAATCGAATCGATTTAATATTTATTAGAGTAAACTATAAAAATAACTTATTCTTTATAAAATTTACAAATACTTATTTTTTAATCTAAAAAAATCAAAAAATTTGAATAGCCTAAAGAAAAAATATTTTTTATTATTGAAAAAAATTATTATTACATAATTATATTTTCAATATCATTTAAAATTAACTTGATCATTATCATACTTTAAATCATAAATTAAATAATATTCAAAATTTTATATTGTAGGTTGCATTTTTGGGAGTACACGATGTATGCCACCATTACATTATAAAAACAATAATAACCATACAATATTATGAATCTCATTTTTATAATGAATCAGTCATATAGTAATAAAAATAAATAAAATAAATATTAATTAGGCTCAATCGGTTTTAGTTTTTGATCGATCCAAAATAATCATTTAAGTCCGACCGAAATAACCTAATATTATCTAAATTAAACAACCAAAACAATTTGACACCTGACCTAACCTGATTCGTTTGCACAAAAAGAAAATAATGGGTCGATCGATTTTAATTGGTCGGTTCAAATTTGTTCATCCTAAAGCCAAATATCTAGCTATAGTGTGAACAAAATGAATCAATATCGAGAGATTTGATAATAAACAGTCTAATAAATCTTGAATTATTTTAAAAATATAGCGACCTAGAATTGAGGTAGGAAACTAACAAGTAAGATAATGAATGTCATTTCTTTTATAAATTATAATTAAGGCTATATCTTATTTCTCAATTGGATATGTTAACTCTTTTCGAATACATTCATTTATACGAACACAATTGGATATGTAAAATTGGTGTGTTGATATAAATGATATATGATATTGAATGGATAAGCTCTAATAACATATTAGGTTTAATATTAGTTTAATCCATTTTCAAAATTGATATGTAAAATATTGATTGTGTTTGGTGGTGATTTTAGATAGATTCTAAGCTACACCATCAATCGAGGAAATCCAAAAGTTTTCATAATGGATGCTAAATATCGGTGATTGAAAAATATCGTAATCAAATGATGGATATGTTGAAATTACAATTTCCAAAGAGTTTATAACATTTAACTTCAATAACCCAATCGAAACCATTGTTACAAATACATATCCCGATTTTCTCAACAACTACAAAGATTCTCATTATTTTTAAAGTAGAGCGATCTTGACTTCCACGATTAAGATAGTAGATCATATTAATGATTATGTCACAAAGTTTATACATGTACTTAATGAAATCTATAACTACTTTATTATCAATTTTGTTGAAAAAGTTTATACAAATCTATTAATAACTTTATATTGTTCTATAGGAGATGAAAATGAATATGTATGTTCCGATTGAATTGACAAATCAGAAGCAAATTACTTAGATATTTTTGAACACTTAATCTTAGAAGTTTTGAGTTGTTTGAAAACTTCTGACTTGCCCAATTATTCAACCAAATTGATTATAGACACAACTATTATGTTGTTGAAGAATTTGAATGAGTCCCAGAAATTAGGTAATGGTACAAGACTAATACTTACTACCTCCATCCCAAATTATAAATGTTTAGGGTGTTTCACACAAATTAAGAAGTGCAATTAATTTTGTATGAGAAAGACCAATTATATATGAATTTACAAAATTCTCCTTCATTAATTACATAGAACGAGAAATTAAAAGAATTGGAAGAAGGAAAAGTAATAAATAGTAGAGGGTATATTAGAGAAAAATCATTAATGTTATATTGTAATTGTAAAATGGTTTGCAATTTGGGACACCAATTTTTGATAAAGTGACTTATAATTTGGGAGGGGGAGTACAAAACTTGCTAATAATGTCAATGAAGCAAAATTCATTTCAGACATAAATATTGGGAATATTGTTTATATTTCAAGGATGTATATGTCATCTTTCCAATCAGTATAGTCATTAAATCTTGTAAGAAGAATTTTTTTCATTGTCTATTTTTCTATGACCATTAACAAAAAAGTTTTTTTAGTCATAATCATTTATATATTGCATTTTCAAGAGTAAACAATAAAATAAAAAATTGAAAATTTTAATTCATGACAAATATAAATAATGTTTAGACTTCAAAGAAGTTTTTCATAATATTTATAGATATAAATATCACTAATATCAAAATGTTATTTCTATATCATTTTCTTAAAACTTTTTGTTATTTCATTTGCTTTTTCTAACTATCAATTTTTTTCTTACATGTTCGTATATTGTACTAATTGTATATCATGAAGTTGTTGCAGTTTCGAAACCATTTTGCTAATATATTAGTTGTTCATTTTGCTAATATATTAGTTGTTCTCATAATATTATCTCTATGCTTTTAATGTATGAATAATTTTTACATTACATATTCTAAATGTATATTTCATCTGATGTCACATATGTTTCAATTTATTTCCGCTATAGTTTATTGTATCCATCCTATTACATTTCAGTACAAGCATATAATACAAAATTTTATTAACCCCTAAGTAAGCACATGTGTTTAACTAGTAGTGTGAACAAAATGACTCAATTGAGAGATTCGATAATAAATAGTCTAATAGATCTTGAATTATTTTATAAATGTGATGATTTAGAATTTAGATAGAAAACTAACTTGTAAGATGATATATATCACCGTTTATAAACTATAAGTAAGGTCATATCTCGTATCTTGGTTGAATATGTTCAATTTTTTTCCAATACATTCATTCATATTCAACAATATTGTTTTCGGTGCGTTGATATAAATGATAGTTGCCACTTATAAAGTAATTTAAAGTCTTATTTAATTTAATGTATGACGTTTAACTATGAAAAAAATTGATTTTGAATTAATTGCATCTATATAATATACTTTTTGTTAAAAGTAAGTTGAATGCGAAGTGATATATATTCCGAAATTTTTACATAAAAATGAATTCAAAGATAAAATTGAATGTAAAAGGCATATTTAGAGTCAAACATTACGCAAGTGCTTGAAAACACAATGGAAATATCACGACATACGATCAACATAACGCTAGTATGTTGTAGCTTTGGTGCAAATGTGTCGTTAAATTATGCGAACCTAAAACTATTAAAAGATGGAATTCAACTAATTTTAAATTAGTTACTAACTATTAAGTAATCGTCAAAATTGTATTGATAATATTAGTTTTCATTCATTACAGTTTATCTATAGTTTTAAAAAATCTTCAAATTGAGATATTGAAACTCTAACATGGTATCACAGTCTCGATTTAGTCAATTGACTTTCTAATAAGTCTCACTATAGCAAGAGACCATGATGCCACCTCTCATGCATTATGTTTCGTCTTCTCTTACATATAAGAACTTTTTCTATGCAATTTATGAAAATCTTGATTAAAAAAATGATATACAAACTACACCACTTTCTTATCAATCCTTTGATTCATACAAAATTAAACATCGTAAATGATGCCAAATGTGTCACTACTATGTAGTGTGCTCAAGAACACAAAGATCAAATCCTTTTATCCTGGTTCTAGTCAACAACTTTACACGACATGCTCACACGAGTCATTAGTTGAAAGATCTCGTGGATCTTTTAGGATAAAATTTATGTGTACTTTCAATAAAAACATGCATGGGAAGCTTTGTTATCGAACATTTGAGCTTTGGAAATTGCAAGAATTTGATACTTAATTCCTTATACGAATTCAATCTCAAATTGATTTTATATATGCTATTAATGAACTAAGATTTTGTCATGAACATCTTGATATAATTATTGGAGGATTGTCAATTCATGCCTCACCCACTTAGCTCTCATTGGCAAAATATTAAGCGTATTTTATACTACCTATATGGTGTTACATATATTGATTTGTGTTTAAGACATTTCAACTCTCTATTATGCTATAAGTATTCTATAATGTCAATTGGCGTCATCATCATGATTAGGGATGGAAAACATGCATGTCCATCTCGTTTAGGTTCTCCATGTAACATCCTAAATCTCGTAATAGATAAATCATAGAATAATTTAAGCATTGAACATAATGCACACATTTAGGACGTCACTCATCATAAAACAATACCTGTCCTAAATAAGGTTGTCATCGCATGCTCACCTTCACTTAGGGTATCATCGCAGCGAAAATCATCAAATAAACATGCTCCGTAATAATTAAGTCTCAATAAAATATCTTATTTGAATTAAAACAATGTGGCAAAAATCTCCGATTATAACATAAGCTCTAAATGTCAAGAGTATAACATACGACTCTCGATTAGAAAAAATACAAACTGAACAAAACAATCAAACGTTTCCAACATTGATGTTACATGATCAGAGCAAGACTTCTAAACAACGATGAAACTAAATGAAGTAACTCCAGTAGCTAACTTCCACTTAGAACAACAAACTCTACTCCTAAGTATCTGCAAGATGTCCATGGTGGACAACATCAGAGCAAAGGGGGTGAGAAAAAATAAACCAATATAAACAGCGTAAAGAATGCTAACGTAGATAATACACAACAAGCATACATTCATTACACATCCATCAACATATTCTCACACCCAAAGCATGACAACATTTACATAATGACATCCAATTATCAACATCATGAACAATTAACCACATATGCAAACAAGTATGCAATATACTTCACAATTGACTCATTATGCATGTGATACCATTCATGAACGCTCATGTTCATTTTTCTCATGATCCCCATCATAGGACTAGAGCACACCAAATCATTACCATCACCATAGATAACGCTTCACTAATTCTCACCTGAAACCGGCCACTCACTCCCGATCCCCACAATAGAACCAGAGAACACCAAAACTGGACCGAAGCCTGTACACTATGATGCATGATTCTCAACAACATGCATTTTCACCAAAAGGTTAAACAAAAGAATCATCAAGCACATCTCACCATTTATGCACGACATCATACATCACAACATCAATAAAGAAAAACAAACAGAAACAACTCAACAAATGTAAATGCATAAGCATTTATTCATGTTACTTCACCAAAACAACAACACATCATTGTATAACCATAAGGATTCTCCATTCGATCACACAAGTTAGCATACACATTGCCGCAGTAGGTACATAATTATAATTCAAACAGTTCACTAAGTATCACCATGTGATAGCTCTACGCGTCACCATTCCAATACTTCAAACTACGCCTCAATCCGAGTCACAAAACTCAAGTTACGACGAAAACAATTGGAAATGAAAAATCAGCATTTCAGTATTGTTCCTCCTCGCTGAGCGAAGCCTTTGCTCGCTAAGCGGGCTCTCACTAAGCAACACATCCCTTGCTAAGCGAAAGTCACAGAAAACCAGAACCATTTTCTGTCACATTCGCTTAAGCGAACACAGTAGCTCGCTGAGCGAACTCTTGCTAAGCGAAGTCACCCTTGCTAAGCGAACACGTCTAAACCCGCAAAACTGCAAAACATGATTTGCCTCTGTAGCAACCCCAAAAATTCCCCAATTCAGTCCCAAACATCCCGAAACGCCCAAAAAATAATATCATATGTTATATCACCATTAGAATATGTTAAATCACAAAATTACATCATTGAATTCATTCAATCTCATCAATTAATGTTTACCCTAAAACCTTCAAAACCCTCAAACATGGTGGAAAACATAAATATCTCAAAACAGGAAATAGTACACATATAGGCACACAAAACTCATCATTAAAACAGCGAACAACATTAAAATTTTATAGAAAATTCAGAATTAATCACATCTCAATTTCCCTAAAGAGAGTAAGGACATCTCATCTCAATTTCCTTAGGATCTTCTACACACTTCTTTCCAATTACTTCATTAACCCTCAATTTTTTTAATTCAATATTTCCCCAACTCCCTAACTCCTTGCTCTCCCAACTTCTCTAAATCCCACAAATTATCCAATTTTATCATTTTACTATTTATTTAATTAATTCGAATAAAATACTATTTATTATAATAATTAATTAAAATTATAATAACATCTAAACGGCTAAACCAACATCTTATTCTTTCTATACATCTATTTCAAGGATACTTACCTCCACAATCCCACAACAATAATTTAAAAACACTAATTAATCAAATAAAATTTTAAATAATTCAATTAAATTAATTAATCAAATTTGGGGTGTTATACTAAAATTTTAGTCATCCCCACAAAAAAATGATGGCGGGACGGGACGAGCAAACGAGAAAAATGCAAAATTTTATATTAATACACGGCCCCGCAAAAGTCAACAAAAAAACGGAGCGGAATGAACATATTAGAGAGTGCATGCCAAAATCTTGACCTATCCCATAAAAAATATGGATAAAATGAACATGTCCGATGGGACAGACCCATTTTACGATCCCTAACAATGATGATTGATGTTCTACATCTGGTACTTGCTTGTGTCCCATAAACAATATCATCATTTGGTGGATTAGAAAGCAACATAATACTATCTTTAGGTCCAACATACAAAGTGAGTAATTGTTGTTAGGCCTTGCACACAATAAAAATTCTCCAAATTATACCCTATCTTAAAACTAGGTATGAAGTCCTCAATGTAACACCCCGATAAAAATAAGATAATTATTTAATTTAAGTTAATATTATATTTATTAATTTAATTAAATAATTGGAATTATTGGAATATTATTATTATTATTATTGGAATAATAATTATTGGAAAATATATATAAGTTGGAAATAAGAAAAAGAGTCCCATTTGAAAAAGAAAGGGTTTCACGTGAAAAGCAGAGAAGCGGCTGAAAAGAGGAAAAGGGCAAAGAGGCAGAGCAAGAGGAAGAAGGTTGGAGAAGAGAAGAGCTTGAAGCTTAAAGATTCGCCGTATTAACTCAGGTAAGGGGGGTTTATCGTCGTTTAATGAGTATTATGGGTTAACATGTAATGGGTAGTGATAAACCGTTGAATTGACCCTAATTGGGATGTTGAATGCTGAAAAATTGTGTTGGATAAGTTGTGTTAAAGCTGTAATTGAATCTGTATTTGTGTGAGTTGTGATTTCCCGAACGTATAGCTTTTTACGGAATCGGAATCGGAGGTCCGGAAGTCCTCCAACGGCGGAAAATGCGGAGAATTCTGCATTCTGCTTCGTGTTAGCGCAGGAACAGCTTTCTGTCTTGCGTTAACCGGTTAACCCAGGGTGTTAACCGGTTAACACTGTTAGGAATTGTGAAGTATTGTTGTTTTGCTTGCGTTAACCGGTTAACCCAGGGCGTTAACCGGTTAACACTGTTGTGAGTTGTGAAAATATTGTTGTTCTGTCTGCGTTAACCGGTTAACCCAGGGCGTTAACCGGTTAACACTGTCAAGTTTTGCCAGGAAGCGTGTTCTGTGTTGCGTTAACCGGTTAACCCAGGGCGTTAACCGGTTAACACTGTTGGAAATTGGAAAAATTGATATTTTAATGTTGTGAACATAATTGGTGGTTGGCCTATATCGGTGTGTGATATAGTAGGGATTATTTCCCGTTGTTTTGAGTAGGATAGGTATTAGTAGAGTGTGCTAATACTGTGATTGAATTATTTGGCATGACATGATATGATTATGTGATAAATATGCTGATGATGTGTGAAAATATGCATAATGTTGTGAATGTATATATATGTATGTAATTGTGGATGGACTGTTTTATGGCTTAGAGTGTGAGCATATGTCCATTGTGGATTGTTGTTGATGTTGCATGCTAGGTGATTTGGCATAGCATAATGTGGCCTTTATGGTGGTAGCTAATTCCCATGGTGAGGAATTAGTGATGTTAGTCATTTTGGACTGTTGTTGATGTTTGCATGCTAGGTGATTAGCGTGCATAGCATGGCCCTTGGGGTGGTAGCTAATTCCCATGGTGAGGAATTAGTGATGTGAGTCACTAGGTCTCAAATGAGTGGGACTAGTGAGCTTGGTAGCCGTACCTGGATTTGGTCGGTGAAGTTGAACTATATGTTCACGAATAGTCGGTACCGCATGCATGGAGTCTCATTGCATAATGTATGTATGACGTATAATATGAATGGATGTATTCCAATATTATACGTGTGTTTTGTGTTGGTGTTGAGTATGAATTGAGATTATACGTGTGCTTTATGTTGGTGTTGAGTATGATGTCTGAGTTGATGTGCCGTTACTGAATGTGTGTTATGATTAGGGTGATGAAATGTGTTAAATTACTTAACATTGCATGATACTTTATAATGCTTATTATATCGATTGAGGAACTCACCCTTACAACTATTTTTCAGGTAACGAGCAGTAATTGAGTAGGAGCTAGTGCTTGGAGTCTAGTGTAGTTCCTTAGTGGGTCATGCTCTGGTAGATGTAACATCGGGATGGGATGTTTTAAATGTTTTGTTGTTGGTTGTGAACCAGTTTACATGTAATATGCTACATGTTTTGCATGATTGATTTAATCTCTATCCGCTGCGTATTGTGCAAATGCTTTATGTTTTGAATTAATAAAAGAGCATGACAGTTATTTGATGAATGGTGTGAAGTGTTTGTGTGACACCCTTATTTGCACCTTTACTCTGATATATATATTTGTTGTTTTAATTAAATATTTGGGGTAATTTAGAAGGGTGTTACACTCAAGACATATGATCCATTTTTAGAATATAAGCACCATAGATCTAGCAAACAACCTTGTCTTGCATTCCTACATCTAACGCATAGTTTTGGACCTCCTCTTAGTAAGGGAAAAGATTCTTCAAGAAAAACATGAAGTCATACAATTCAAAATCACTAACATTGGATTGACGTTATGATTGAGGTTTTTCCTCCCTTTTAAGATTGAAGTATTTTATTCTAATATCATTTTGTGGAACATTTCATCCTTGATTTTATTCTAATTTTAGAGGCAATTGATTCCAATTAACATCACTCAAACTTTTTAAAATCAACTTTATGTGTAAAACCACTTTTAACTCTTCCTACCTTGAAACAAAACATTCTAAAATGGTCTCAAACTTAGAATAATAGGCATAGTCTCTACTATTAGTTTCAATCTAACCTGTTGAAATGTATTTAAAGGATATAAGTTAAGTCGAAATGGACTCAATGTACTACAATACAAACAAGTTTTAATAGTGTTATTCCAAATAAGAACATTTGTACTTTGTATTGTGTTTGGAGAAGCATTTTTACTCCAAAATTATAATATTATAAAAAGAATTGTTAAATTAAGAAAAGTAAAAGTTTATAACAATATAAAAATACATACACATTAGATACATTGATTCTAAAGATTGTGATCTAATCTAACTTCAAGTAGAGGTCATATGAATTTTTTTCAGAATCTTCACTCCCTCAAATTGTGTGAAAGTGTAGAGAAATGACAATCAAGTGGCAAGTGCTTTATCAAAATATTAAAATTACTATGCCCATGACTTGTAAGATTTTTTTATTTCTTCTAGATTTCCCAATTATTTTCCTCATAGCATATTTTGCCTGTATTTCTTTCTTGCAATGGTTCTAGCTAGCTAGGTTCTTTTTTCTTGGGTTTGTCCCCTTTTGAGAAAAAAAGAAGAGACCCACTATAGCCAAAACCAAGATTGATTTTCTTTATTACTATTACACAATTACAAAATTATATTAAAAACAAATATTATAAATCATGATTAAAATTTAATATAATCTAGATTTGGGATAAAATCAAATCCAATGCTATTATCATATACTACTTGAGTCTATACCAGAGTCCCATAACATAGGTCACATATTTAAAACTGTTCAAATATCACCAAACATTTATTTTATTGGGGGCTATGGCTAATTGAAATAAACAATTAACCAAAGACAAATGTATGATCTCATGTTCTAAACAAAGACTTTGATTGGTAAAGAAAAATTAAATTTGAATAATAAATAGCATTCAAGGAACAATCTTTGACCTATAGATCTCGCAGGTACGAGGAGCTATCAAACAAAAAAAGTAAACCATATATATCCACCATGCATATGGCTCTGTGGAATATTTTTATTATTTAATATTTATTTTTTGAATGTTTGTATTGGTCTACTAATACTTCAAGTTGAAGATTGTAATCTTTGACAAAACATGTGATTCATGCATGACTAATAAATGCGATTAATAAAATACTTCAAATGTTTATTTAATAAAAATGGGGATTCCAAATGTGGTTTTAGGGTAGTTTTTTTAAGTTTTTATTTTTTTTATTTTTTATAATATTATATAGTTCTTGTTAAAAAACTTCAAAAAAAAATAGTTTGAATAGTTTTTATAAAAAATATATTTTTAAATATTTCTTGTAAACCTAAGGATTGTTTTGTGTGATCAAATTTTAAAAATTAATTGAAATGAAAAGTTAGTTTAAATTATATGATTTTTATAATGTTAAATCATTATTTTTAAATTTATAGCAAATAAATTCAGAATAACTATGGGGGTATTATTATTATTATTATTATTATTATTATTATTATTATTAAACGAAACGAATAGAGCCAATGAAAATTGAAGAGTTGTTCTATTGATTTTCCTCCTCACATTGAATATATAAAAAACACTAAAATTCAATGAAAACATTGAAGTGTTATTCTATGTAATATCTCACATTGAAATGAATATCGATAGGTACAATACAACTATGTTTAACTTTCCACATGTTGAAATAGTGTTGGTTTGGTCTTGTACCTAACGAAAACGAATATATCCCATCTCATCAAACAAATGTGGATAAATAAATAAAAATTTATCAAATAACTTTTTGTTTGTTCTATATTATACACGACAAAACATTAATTTACATCTTGTTGGACATGTAGGTCCACCATCCATTGATGGAAAATGTTATTTAAAAATTCAAGTTGGGAATAGAAGAGAGATGTAATGTGTTGCCACCATCAATGACTGAGACTGAATCCTAAACACTTTTTATTACTAGTGATTCATGATTAATTAAGAAAAACATTACACATGCAGTGGCTCTAGGATACAATGAATTTGTGTGTGCAATGTATCAATGTTAAATCAAATCAATAATCATAGTTTTTGTTGTTGTTAGTTACCATGATATCAAACAGTGGTGGTTGGATATGAGTACCAAAGGATAAAAATGCATAAAATAATTTATTTGTTTTATTTTGTGTGTTCAAAAAATTTACATATCAAGTATTTATAGACGGACACTAATTCAACTCTATCAATGCATAAGTTTTACCTCTTGATAATCTACCAAGGGTACATGAGATAACACATTTAGTTTAATTATCATTTGTATTGACATTTTTCATTTCCTTTATTCACACAAGTGTGTCTCTTTTTATTTATTAATGGTGCAATAAATATAGAACACAAATAAATTATCTGATTATCAAGTCCTAATAAGTTTTGACATATTTTAACAATCTCACAACTTTTATAGAAGATTTGACACACTCACATTCAGTTTGTTTACACTCACCTTAACTCTAATCAAATGAGTGAAAATCACTAAAAATAATGCATATTTGTTAAGGGAAGAAACCCATCTCACACAAAAGTTATATTGTGATGGATTTCACTTTTGAAAAATCAAAATAAATAAATAAATAAAAACTTTAAAAAATATATGCATATTTTAATATGATTATTTTATGTTGCATATTATTTAGTTAGTTAGTTTATTTTAATATATGTTATTATTTTGTTGTTATAGTAATTTTTTCTTTTACTTAGTTTTAGTTTGTAATATTTGAATATTAAAATACTATTTGTATCACATAATAAAAAAGAAAAGAAGTTACAAGTTAGTTTTACCAAAACTAACTTGTTGTTAACTTGTTATGAAACCTTTTCCAATATAACAAGTTAGTTAGTTTTAATCTTTCTTTTAATAGAAAGTGGTCGTTATAAGTTAGTTGGTTTTCATAATTAAATACATCCAATCTTATCTTATCTTGTAGAATATACAATGTACTTCAACTATAAGTGGTATTTTAAAGAGGAATATTATTTTTGGGAGTCATTTTTTATTTTATTTTTACATATCATGGTATTTAGAGCTTTCTTTGAATAAACTTTTAATTTGATCCATTTTCTTCTTGATTCTGTTGTGATTCATCTTGTTCTCATGTTATTTCTTGTTGCAAAATTGATTTCTTATTGCTTTTGTTTTTAAAATTGATTTTTGCAAAAAAAATTGCTTCTCACTTTGTTCTTTGTTGATCCATCAATGACACCTCACAACAACAATACTCGAGCACCTCAACCTCAACTAGATTTAGGTTATTATGTGCATCTAAGTGATGGACCAAATTTAGTTACAGTCTCAACGATCTAACTATGTAGGATGGAGTATATTAATGTGTCGTGTTCTTAGTGAAAATATCAAGTTATCCATGGTTGATTGTGTTCGACATGTGACTCCATACATAAAAGATGGATGAATTGTGAAGGTTTGAAAATCATTAATTTAAAACAAAATATTTTTCGAAATCAGAGTTTAAAAATATTCTATAAAATGTTTGAATAAATAAGCAGCAATAATTCAGAGTAAAGAAATTAAATGGAAAATAAAAGAGATATGGAGGTTCAGTCTAATGAAATGACATGATCCTCTCCATAAGAATTGACCTTGAGGGTATCCATTATTGTTTTAGATCTTTTAGAAGGTTAAGTCCACGAACCCCCTTATACAAGGAACTAAAGTTTTTCAGGATAACTTCTAATCAAACAATAAATAGGTCTTGAAGCAGATAGTCTTCAAACCAAATAGGTCTTGAAGTGGTTAGTATTCTCACAAAACATCAAAAAGACTTGAAGCAGGTAGTCTTCTCACCAAATAGATAATTTGCACAGTCTGGTCTCAAATCTACTGAGTTTTTAACCAGGCTAAACTAAAAAATGGTGTTCTTTTATACTAGGATTATCTCGAATTGATAGAGTTTTTAATCGGGTTGAGCTCAAGAACCGTTAGGAAGATTTAAGAGTTATCACTGGTTGATCTTCACGAACCTAAAAGAGACTAAGACTGATCTCTCAAATGCAAATAAAATATTTTTAAGTGGTTTAGCTCTAAACAAAATAATCACTTCCTAATGAAGAATTATTTATACAATAGAAACATCTACTTTTGATAAATTTAAAATAATGCCATCACCAAAAAAAATTCCTCAATGAGACTCAAGAACACTCTCTAAGAATTATGAAAAAAATATATGAGAAAAGCAAGAACGATTTAGAGAGGTGATGAGAGAAATGAAAAGTGAGGGTTTTTCACTTTTTATGGATGATTTGAAATGATAGAGAATCTCTCTATTTATAGCCAATGAAATAATGTAAATTTGGAAACAATGCATGGACATTAAATGACCTAATCTATTAGGCTAATCAATTAGATAGTGCCAATAATCAACTATGAATGCCCAAAATGGAAGGTTTAGATATAAAGTCGTTATCAAACTTTCAGACTGTCATAATCCATTAGAGACTCAATTAGGCATCATCTAATCGACAAGGCTATAAATTTAATCTATTAAAGAGTTTAGAAAAAGTTTTCTTATAAAACAGACAGTCCCCTAATCAATTGGCTAGGCCTCAAAACTATTTTTTGGTGATTTTAGTTAGAAAATGAGTGATTTCTCAATGATTTGTGTGTGCGTATGTGTCTGTGTGTGTGTGTGTGTGTGTATGTGTGTGTGTGTGTGTGTTTGTGTGATTTAGGCATAATACTTCCAAAAATTCCTTTGTGTCTCTACAACATATTCACACTTCCTCTCTTTTACACATTAAATCTTCAAGTATTTTTGACGAGGCTTGAGATATTACTAAGTTGATTACCATCATATTAGAGTTGAATGTTTAAACATGCTATTATCATAAATAGATGTTTAGCTTGATTTGAAAGGATACCTTTATCAACCATCATATGTGCTGACACACTGTCGTTGGATATTTTTGGTCGAAGAAACAGATCTAAACATGTCAAAGAGGAGCAAAAAAGAAGAATAAAGGCCAAAGAAAGATGCAAAAATGACTAAGTATGAAGAAATAAGGGCTTAGTGAAAATAGGATGGAATAAGGGAGCAAAAACGTGCATCTACTGGAATAATCACGCACAACATCGTGCAACATCGCGCGTGTGATAGAAAAGCAAAGTCATCACCACGCGTGCAATGCAAGTTATCACGCGTGCAATAGGTCATTTTACGGGCCTATTCTAACGTGTTATGGACTGATTTGACTAACATAAGAAGGAGTTTTTGGCATCTTTTCAAGGGTTTCGTGTTTTAGAATGAAAGTGACAGTAAAGAGCACCAAAAGAGAGATTTTGAAAGCACTGGAAGCCATTGAAGTCCAGTTCTTCAAGAATTTTCAAATGCAATCTTCATCTAATCAATTGGTATTTTATTATATTGTTATGAGTAGCTAAACATCTCTAAATTATGTTTTGTTTGATGAACTTATTTTGAACCTGTTGGGACATATGTTTAATTTGTCATTGCATGAATAATTGGAGTTATATTTCTATTATATTGCTTATATTGCTTATATTGCTTAATGATTTTTATGTGAGATACTCTTTTAATCTCATCTTGGGCACATAGGGAATACTGACCATTAGTCTATGTGTTAGAACTAGGGCAGTTGTTGTACTTACGCTGGTTGAATATGGATAGGATACCTTGAAAGTTGAGAAAAAGTCACTTGAAAATAGGTCAAATTTCACTAAGTCCACAAATGACCTATAATGTCTCCAAATATTTGATGATCCTGCAAGCATAATTGGCTCTTGTCATGTAAAGAGAAGTTGTAGAGGATGTTGAGAAGAGTTATATGCAAAAAGAAGCATTCAAAAATATTGATAATTGAAGGAGTTGTGATCCTTGAAATTTTGACTTCAAATGTTGACTTTTTTTTGTCAAACCACTTGGAACAAACTTGTGTACTTGGACTTTCCTTTAATTTCAAAGCATGTGATCATATGAATTCAAAATAAGATTTTCTTGAATGTATCTTTATTATATTTCTCAAAACATGAGATAACTTGGTGAAGAAGGCATGGAAATAAACACATGAGCCTTGGACTTTCTTGAGAAGTAAACAACAAAACTTTGATGTAATCTTGATCAAAATGAGATTGAAAGGTGCTTTAATACCATAGAGATCATGAGTTGAAAAATAGCCCCCTTTGAGAGACAATGGTTGGCCACACTTTGCTGAGGAATCAAAGAAACCTAGTTGAGGAATCATGCTTGATACTTTTGGTGAAAAGCACCTACCTTACACAATAAACTTAAAGAGAACAAAACATATTTTTCTATTTGATTAGTAGTTAAGAAATGAACATATAAACACAAAGGTAAAACACCAACAAAGAGGTGCTTGATGATCCCTGCAAAATCTAAACCCAAAGATGAGAGATAGAGGGACCAAGAGGTGACCTTGTTTGTATGCAAGGATGGAAATGGTATGTGGGATCTTTGGGTTAAAAATTAGGGTATGGAAGATGCCCCTATTTAAGTTTCTTCAACTTGGAGATATGAAGATTGAAATCTTTATCTCGGCAAGATTGCAGAGACTTAACTACCAAAGATCCAATTTTTTGCCCTAAGATACAACAAAATGATTATGATATGATATGAATGAATTCATACCAGGATCTCTGTTGGGGAATAGCGCCACAAGAAACAAATAAATGCTGGAGGAAAGAAGAGACTGAAACTCCGTAGGGGAATAATAGATTCCAAAGGGGAATCCAGCTGGGGACAAACAAAGTGCCGCAGGGGAAAAGATAAGATTCGAAAATAAGCATTGTATTGGAATGAAACCAATGCACAACTAGAAAACAAACGATCCAATGGCTCAACAGGGAAAGACTTGTTAAAGAAAGACTCCGCTGGTGGAAAGGATCAATAAAAGGGAATGCTCATTTCCACTGGGAGAGAAATTACCTAACTATCAGCTAAGTGATAGCTTAACAAAGGTAACTAATCAAAGGTAAAGGAGAATATTATCTATTATCATCCAAGTGATAGCTTAACATAGGTAATAAGCAAAAGGAAAGATTTCCAACTACCAGCCAAGTGGTAGCTTAACAAATGTAACCAACCGAAGGTAAGAGGAATATTACCTACTACCAGCCAAGTGATAGCTTAACAAAGGTAATAAGCTCAAGGGACCAAAGTTCAACCCAAGAATGAATTGGAGAGAAAAAATAAAAAAAGACTCAACCCAATGAGGAAATAAACTCAACTGAGGATTAATTCCAACGAGATAATTGTCGCATTACGCGAAAAACCGGCGGGAAAACAAAATAATAGAGCCGCCACCGTGCGTTATTTATCCCCAAAGAGGGAAAGGAAACGCTCGAAGTAAAGGAAGGAATATGGTTGCTAAAACACTGCTCACAAACAAACAAACACTGGCTGAAAGAGACACAAGAAAACAAACGAAACTGACTCGGCAGGATATCGCATCCTGGGCCTACTTAGTCTATCAAGCATAGACATCAGAGTCGAAGTAGTTCGGACTGGGGGAAAACATGCTCGCTAGGACGTCGCATCCTATGCATACGTATCTTCTTGGACTAAGAAGAATCAGAGCATCCGTAGCTCGGCTCACGCACGCCAAACCAAAACAACACAGGAAATCGACTGCCCATCGCTGGACTTACGTCAAACTCCACACAAACAAGCAAACACGGAAACCGAATGCCAATCGATGGACTTACATCAGACTCCGAACCAAACACACGCACACTGGAAACCAAATGCCAATCGCTGGACTTACATCGGACTCCAAGCATACAACAAGAGGATATAGAATGCCAATCGCTGGGCTTACATCCATCTCCTAACACACACAAGAGACAAAAGCAAAAAGGGCGCCCGGAGAGATCAACTCATCTCCTGCCTACGTACCTCATCTGGTATGAGGATCAGGGCGACGTAGTTCCCCTACGCAGGGACACAGGACTAGCCTAACCAGATAACAAAGGGAGACACAACTAGGGAGACTACGACTCGAGCCTAGATGTTATCATGCATATCATCCCTAAGTTAAGGTTGCTATCTAACTTGCACAGGGAGCAAGCTATCCTAAACAGCACAGGCAAAGCAAAGCAAACAATCACAGATATCACACACTATATACACACAAAGTGGGCTCACACAAGGGTTAGGCTGCAAAAGCAAGCCAACTGTATCAGGATGCTGTTAGCTCTTAACCCTAACATTGAGAGTTAGGATAAAGCAGATGAAATGGGAAGTGAAGATGAGACTTCACAGCTCTTATCCCTGGCCTGGGAGAGCTTTAGACAAATGAAGTGTGGGTTCAGAAAGTGGGAACCCTTCTACACTTATGACTCTGACTCAACTGTACAACTGTACAAGGATCTTGGGTTAATATCCACAATGCATCAACACAAGTTGTGTGAGCAAAGGGATGACTCAACTGAATAGCAGGAGATGGATTGCACATATCTTTTATCTGTCAATTGCCTCATAGAGGTCTTTTCCTGCTTGGCACAAAAAATAAACAAGCACAAGCATTGCCTCTTAAGGAGGACTTCAGGCAGGTGCCTGACCAAGTAACAGGCCAGGTCTTCCAGACTACATGAAGTTAGAGACATTATACCTCAATGCTCAAGCTATCAAGCAAAGCAAAAGCAAGTTCACAAAGGAACTATAGCAACTAAGGTACCTGAAAACAATCCAACACAGTCAATACACAACTCAAACAAAAGTCAAACAGACAGAAGTCAACAGTTAACTGTACAACTGTACACAAACAAACAACAGTCAATGCACAAAGGTGCAAGCCACAAGGCACAAGCACAAGTCTCAAAGCCTACAAAATAAACTCAAGATTAGTCATTAACAAGCAATAGACCAACTTCAATTGAGTGCACATCATCAAGTATAAGCAATGGTGCTCTTTGACCTGAAACAAAGCTCAAACATTAAGCACTAACCACTAGGACAAGGCCTAGGGTCAAAATGGGAGCAATAAACCAAAACAGAACATGAAAATTGGCAAGAAGCAAGATTAATCAAATAAGAGCAACATCCAAGTGGTCTCACATTCATATCATTAACCAATTTCATTTCATCAAGCATAGAAGGCAAGGTATGCATATTCAAAGCTCATAGAAGCAAACAGAATGATTCAATCCACATCAACTCAAAACCTATTAAATAAATCTCAAGAAAAATCATGGTTAAACAGCACTCATCACATGATCAACACACCAAAATTCAAGTCATTTGGACAAAGGGAAGTATGTCAATTAAATTCATCAAGTCAAGGCATGGCAAAATAAGCTCAAACAAAGCACAAAATCATGCATCAACTTCAAGCAAGCATAAAATGCCAAACATGATAAATGAATCAAACCAAATCCATGGCAAACTTCAAGATGTCTAGAATACATGTGCAAAATTTCAAGTTCATCCAATAAACATCAAGAATTTCACAAATCATCTAAGATCATGACTCACAAAAAGTCCACAATTGGTCAAACAGAGAAGAAATTCTCAAACAAATTGGAAATGCATCCAAAAATTCTACAAAAATTCAAACTAAAACCTAACATCCAAAAGAATCAACATGCAAAAATTCAGATTATTTGGCATTCAATAGGCATGGAAAATAAAATCAGAAAATTGGACAAGAAATGGTGTGGCACACATTGTCACACCTCCAATGATCAGATCATATCTCACAAACCAGAAATGCAAAAATCACAAACTCAATGCCAAAATGTCCCTAAGGATCTCTAGTTTACACATGCAAAGTTTCAGCTCCATTGGATTAAGCATCATGATTTCATAAAAGAAATGGCAAGCAATGTGCAATGAATGACATGCAAGAACAAACCCTAGGCAAATTTTAAATCCATCCGAGCACAAATTCTGGAAAAATATCCAAAAAATAGTATACATCATGATGAACATGGCACAAAAAATCTCATGTAAATAGGATCATTATTTTGTGAGTTATGAATTTTTTAATATGGAGAAAAAATAAAAAAACACATAGAAATGGCATGGTAAGATGTATGAACATGGAAGCATAAAAATGGAAAAATGCCAAAGCTAAAATGTGAAACTGCTGGAACGGAGGATCGAAGTATGTATGTTTTCAAACCAAGGCGCGCTACAGTGAAGCGTAGCGTTTCACTTAAGATGACATGGCAATTGGAAACGCTCGTGGCCAATGGAAACGACATGTTGGCTCTAAGTGGACCAGTACATGAGCTTAAACAGGAATTTTCATGCAAACACGACCAAGGCAGATCAAAACAAATTCTGGAAAGGAAAAAGCTAGGGTTCTTGAACATTCATACACGTTCTTCATCAAAATTCCAGGCGATGAACTTTTGTTCCAGAAATTGACAAACAATACATCATCACACTCGTCCTTCCACGTACAACAACATGCTAACATCAATTAAGCCTAACTCTAACTAACATGCTTGGATCGAGTGAAATAAGATTTGCACATCAAAATTGAAATCACAATAACTTCCTCAATTCTTGATGAAAATCAATAACATAAAGTTCAGTGTACTCACGGATCCAAGGTCTATCAAATACACATCCTAATTTCATGAACCTTGAGACTCGAAATCTAACCTTCAAAGATTGACAGAACTGGAATCGTGCTTTTCTGGCCTTGGCAAGGTGAAACAGGTGATCCTCAAAGCTCAAGTAGATGAATGGATGAATGCTGGATGCTCAATTGTCCTGGATGTAGCTCTAATTTCCAACTGCCATTGATGAAGCTTGATGCAACAGTTCAGGAATCAGCTCGAAATGGAGGATTCTTTGCTTGCAGATGATCCAATAACACTGGTGAATGATGGATCAATGAAGAAATAGCAAAGGATTGTGAAGAAACTTGCAGAAAAAGTGAGAGCAAAAACTTGTGAGATTTGCAATTTGATCTAGATCTGGTTTCAATGAAGTGTTAATGCCAAATTCTGTTAGAATTATCCTTATATATGATGGATTAATGAAGATGCTAATCACAATTAGGCAAATGCATTGGTAATTAGTGAAATGAAGTGTCATGCCCAATTGGTCAATCCACCCTCATGTGCATGAAACCCTTGCTACAGTGCACGAATTTTTAATCAAACACACTCCAAATGCTGTTTAAGATCAAATGCAAGTGATTGGAAGTGTGGAAAATAAATATTTCTCAAATTCAACTTTTTCCTCCAAAATTCAAATTCAATTCACATGGAAAATGCAATATTTTTGTGATGATTTTTGATGAATGGTAATGCATGATTTAGATAGAAGATATCAAAACAAGAATGTTCCAAAAAGAACCACATGATTTGGCCCTTTGGTGTGAAAGTTATCCTCTCTTGAAGTTCAAATTTCCTTGACAAAGATCAATCCATAATTTCTCAACCACATATGAGAAATTCATGTTCTTGGACTTTTTGGAAAGGTGAGAGCAAGATCTTCAACTTTCATGTTGGACAAAATTTCATTTGATGCTTGCTTGAACATGTAATCTTGAGGAGAAGACCTTTCCATTTTGGGCAGTTTGAAATTACAGGTCACTTACTATTTTTGGAAACTTTTCATCTGACCTCAAATTCTTCAATGTTGATCTTTGACATGTCAAATGAGACTTGTATGGACATGAATAAGGCCTCTCCAACCATCTCCCACCTTCAAATCCAAGATTTCATGCACAGTTGACCACAGTTGACCACAGTTGACTTTCTAGGGTTTCAGATGCATTGTGCAATGACTGATGAGCTTTGATCATCCAATCTTTGGCCAAACCACTTCAAAATGATCCCTAGGTCATATGAACTTGATGAACCAACCCTAGGGCTTTGCTTCCATAGAAAATGCATTTGCTTGCTTGCTTGATTGGATCTCCTGACCAATCTTGACTGATGACTTGCACTTGGGCAAATGGACAATGCAATGCTATGCAGTGGACAATGTTATGTTAATGACCTAAACATGAAAATATATGTACAAAACGGGAGGTGCAAATTTGAGGTGCTACAATAATGAACTGGAAAGGGAAACTGAAACAAAATCTTCCTCGAGGGTTAGACTCAATGGGGAATTAGAAAGGATAAACTCTTTCTACTTAAAGTCAACACTCTACTGGAAAGAGGACGTGCACACTCGGCGGGAAAAAAACATCACCAGAGAGTGGGGAAATAATCAAGAAAGATGAGAGATGCATAAATAATCATCATGATGTTATGCCTATGCATTATGAATATGCTGACAAAACAGACATAAAGGGTTAGACTGACAACACAGTACAACAAAATACTCGGCTAATCTCAACAAGATAGAGATGCTACCGGGGGTCTTGCTAGAGATTCTACCAAAGAGAAAACCCAAAACTTAATCTTTTAGAACATGAACTCCTTTTTGAGGGGGGATTTTGTCGGGGATAAAGAACATCCGACCAAACTTCGTGCCGAAGACCTACTGGCAACCTCAATGTGGATTATGTCATTCCCATAATCCCGTGCTAAGGAAACTAATATTCTTGGATACATGCAACAAAGGGGAAATCCTTTCTGGGGGGTCATTGGGCTCCGCTCTTCGAGACCTTACAATCCTTGAGATTCCTTGTTAACATTCCTCGCTTATATTCACAAATCGAGGAAAGATATTCTTTTTGTAAATTTCAAAAACATGATTGTTTATATATCTTTTGTTTCAAAAATTACTATAAAAAATAAAATGAGATTTTGTAAACTGAAACAACATAAGAACAACAAACAAATGTGCAAAAGGCTCAAATTTTATTGATAGAATGGTAGTCCATAAATGGCGCGACTCCACGAATCATTACAAAGTTGAAAAAATGATAAATACATGGAAACGGTTACATTGAAATATAATGACCACTATTCTCCCTAACAATTTTGAATTTTGTTATGTTCTAAACTTCGGTCGAGGATGACTTGATGAGAATCTTTGATAGGCACTGTTGCTTCAAATGATCAAGTCTGGCCTGATCCTGTTACTTGCCATAATCCCTAACTTTTACCTAGATTTCCCTTTCGAGTTCGATCTACCGGGACAATTACTTTCTGTTTATGTCTCTAATTTTTACTTGGACCTCCCTTTCAGGTTTTCAATCCAAAGAGATGCTCATTGTTTCCTAAGTCGCCATTTCAGGTTTTCAACTTAGCGAGTTGTTCTTTTATTACTTTTTAGGCGAAGTATTTCTTGACTGCATCGAAATTCACAAGATGAGGGAGCTCCTCACCATCCATAATTGTAAGAATCATTGCACCACCAATGAAAGCTCTCTTAACAACATATGAGCCTTCGTGATTAGGAGTCCATTTTCCCCTATAATCAGTGTTGAAAGACAAGATCTTCTTGAGCACATGGTCGCTTCTCTGATTACGCGAGGTCGAACTTTCTTGTCAAATGCTTTCTTCATTCTCTTTTTATATAATTGGCCATGACACAAAGCCGTCATTCTTTTCACTTCAATCAAATTCAACCGATCATATATGTTCTGACACCATTCGGCCTCAAACAAATTGGCTTCGATTAAGACTCACATTGATGGGATCTCAACCTCTACGGGGAGCGTTGCTTCCATGCCATACACAAAAGAGAAAGGGGTTGCCCCTGTTGAATTATAGACGAATGTATGATACCCATGCAAAACAAAAGGGAGCATCTCATGCCAATCCTTATATGTCACAACCATTTTTTGGATAATTTTCTTAATATTCTTATTTGCAGCTTCAACGACCTTATTCATCTTAGGCTTGTAAGGAGACGAGTTGTGGTGTTCAATCTTGAAGTCGTTGCAAAGATATTTCATTATCTTATTATTCAAGTTTGACCCATTATCGGTGATGATCTTACTTGGAACATCATATCGGCAAATAATTTGATTCTTGATAAATCTGACCATAACCTGCTTGGTCACATTAGCGAAAGATGCTGCTCCTACCCATTTGGTGAAGTAATTAATAGCTGCTAGAATGAAACAATGTACATTCGAAGCTTTGGGTTAAATGATACCAATCATGTCGATTCCCCACATACAGAAAGACCAAGGGGATGAAATAACATTGAGAAGTGTCAGAGGCACATGAATCTTATCAGCATAAATCTGGAATTTATGACACTTCTTCACATATTTACAGCAATCAGACTCCATTGTTAGTGTTGATTGTGTTTTAAGTGTCGGGTTTTTGTTATCGTCTCCACAGGGATTGTGAGATATCGCCGCCGTTCGACAGTTGTTTCAATTCTTAACTCGTAGTAACAAGGGGGTTTTTGGTTTTAGTCACGGTATCTTGCATAAAAGTGTAAGAAATTGCGGTAAAAGATTTGGTTTTAATATTTGAGAAATATTGCCAAAGTTAGGGTTCGACGATCACTTTGCATGTATATGTTCGATCAACAAAACTTATAAACTCCTTTAGATGATAAACTATTTCACAAAGTCCTCCCAATGTGTTTATCTCTAACACACATTGTGAGTTTTCCCATTTTGATCCATTGTTTATCTCTAACACAATCTATCAAAATGACAACTTTTTGGTTCAACCTTATGGTGAACAAAATCATTCATTACTATCTCTAGCTAACAAACAAGATTGGATGAAAACCTAGGTAAAGAGTTGGTAAACATCTCTCGATCATAAACCAACACAAAGAGTTTTCAATAAAAACAAAGTTTTCACCATATATTCATCATTAAAGAGTTTACAAATGAAGATCATCTCATTTACACACAAAGCTTATGACCATCTACATCTAACCTTGACAAAATGAAGAACTTAGCTACTCATTTTCATGGTAGCTTGGTCAACAAGTTTCGGAAGAAGGTTGATCAACATCCGAGTCGAATAATTGAGATTGGATGGGAATCCACCTTCTTTTTGTGAAAGATTGTTAAGAGATGAAGATAAATGATTTCTAGGTCACAAAGTATCTCTAGAGCAATGCTGGAAAAATATCTAAAAAGTACAAAAGTATGGAGGTGTAAAAGTATGGCTCCAAAAAAAGTAGCCCTTGCTACTTATAGTGCTGCTACTGAGCTGTCATGCTCGCTAGACGAGCAGAATGGCTCGCCTAGCGAGCCCCAAAATGAGGCACCTGAGGCACCTGCGCCCAAAGAAATATCCTTTGCCAGATTGGCATGTTCGCTAGGCGAACAAAACCTTCGCTAGGCGAAGCCCACGCTTCACCCTTCGCTCCAGCGAGCTTAGGAGGTTTTGCTACTGGAATTGTTCACTGGGAGCTCGCTAATGGCTCGCCTAGCGAGTGAGTGCTGGCTGCGCTTTTGACCAAGTCTGGACGTGTTCGCTACACCCTTCGCTGGCTGCTCGCCTAGCGAGTTTGTTGATGTTTGCTACTGTAAAATACTGGAGCTCTTCGCTGGGTTCTCGCTGGGTGCTCGCCTAGCGAGCTCTTCGCCACAGCCCTCGCCTAGCGAGCAAGCTGATGAATGCATCCTTTTTTTGGTCCCTTTGCCAACTTTCTTGTGGCTTCATTTTCAATTATTTCATGCCTAATTCCTGCACAATAACACACAAATCAAAGGTACCAAGATCGTTTATCATTGTATTGCAATTCATCAAAAACAAAGGTGGTTTTGAACATTTTAGCAAGGAAATGGAGTGAAAGATGCCCATATTTGATAGCTCAAATAAGCACTTTTGGGTATCTAACAACTCTCCCCAACTAGATTCTTGCTTGTCCTCAAGCAAAGTATGCCTCTTGAAGGACAAGAGGATTTGCATTAAGAAAAAGGTTTCTCCGAAATCGGATAAAACGGCTCAAACACAAGCGAATCAGCAGATACAAATTTCCAACGGTTAGAATAAAATAATACACAAGAACTAAAACTTAGTAGCAATGCGAAATATGTATCTATCCACAACAATATTATCTTGAATGAATCACCCTATCTCTCCTCTTCGAATAAGGATTGAAGAAATTACGCGTTTGCAACCGCGGGAATAATCTCACTCTCCAACAAACAATGAATAAATCATTTCTCTTCATCTCTTAACAATCTTTCACAAAAAGAAGGTGGATTCCCATCCAATCTCGATTATTCGACTCGGATGTTGATCAACCTTCTTCCGAAACTTGTTGACCAAGCTACCATGAAAATGAGTAGCTAAGTTCTTCATTTTGTCAAGGTTAGATGGAGATGGTCATAAGCTTTGTGTGTAAATGAGATGATCTTCATTTGTAAACTCTTTAATGATGAATATATGGTGAAAACTTTGTTTTTATTGAAAACTCTTTGTGTTGGTTTATGATCGAGAGATGTTTACCAACTCTTTACCTAGGTTTTCATCCAATCTTGTTTGTTAGCTAGAGATAGCAATGAATGATTTTTTTCACCATAAGGTTGAACCAAAAAGTTGTCATTTTGATAAATTGTGTTAGAGATAAACAATGGATCAAAATGGGAAAACTCACAATGTGTGTTAGAGATAAACACATTGGGAGGACTTTGTGAAATAGTTTATCATCTAAAGGAGTTTATATGTTTTGTTGATCGAACATATACATGCAAAGTGATCGTCGAACCCTAACTTTGGCAATATTTCTCAAATATTAAAACCAAATCTTTTACCGCAATTTCTTACACTTTTATGCAAGATACCGTGAGTAAAACCAAAAAACCCCTTGTTACTACGAGTTAAGAATTGAAACAACTGTCGAACGGCGGAGATATCTCACAATCCCTGTGGAGACGATAACAAAAACCCGACACTTAAAACACAATCAACAGTTAGCCAATAGTATCCTGCTCTTAACATCTTTTTAGCCATTGCATGTCCATTGGGATGAGTACCAAATGATCCTTCATGAGCTTCTTGCATTAACATGTTTGCTTCGTGTCTATCCACACATCTGAGCAAAGCCATGTCAAAGTTTCTCTTGTACAACACACCTTCATTCAGAAAGTAATTTCCAGCCAGTCTTCTCAAAGTCTTCTTATCTTTGTTGGCTTCCCCAAGCAGGTACTCTTGACTTTGGAGGAAACACTTAATATCATGATACCAAGGCTTATCATGTGTAACTTCTTCTGCTGCAAATAGGTGAGCAGGCCTATTGAGGCGTATAATTTTGATACTGGACATGTCATTCCAATGATTTAATCTATACATAGAAGACAAAGTAGCCAAAGAATCTGCCATTTGATTCTCTTCACGAGGTATATGATGAAACTCAACTTTATTGAAGAAAGTCAACAACCTCCTTGCATAATCTTTGTAAGGAATCAAGCCAGGATGATGAGTCTCCCATTCTCCTTTAATCTGATTAACCACCAAGTCTGAATCTCCATATACATCAAGGATGTTAATCCTCAAATCAATGACTTCTTTAAGACCCATTATACAAGATTCATATTCTACCATGTTGTTCGTACAATCGAACATCAATCTTGTAGTGAAAGGGATATGAGAACCCCGAGGAGTAATGATGATTTCCCTAATTCTGTTACCATAAGAATTAAAAGCTCCATTAAACACTAAACCCCACCAGGATCCAAGATCTGGTCCTTCTTTAGGCAATGGTTCATCACAATCTTTAGCTTTTAAGTACATGACATCTTCATCAGGGAAGTTGAACCTGATGGATTGATAATTGTCGATCGGTTGGTGAGCCAAATGATCTGCGAGAATACTTCTTTTAACCGCCTTCTAAGTATGATACTTAATATCATATTAAGACAATACCATTTTCCAATGAGCAATCCTTCTAGTCAAAGCATGCTTTTCAAAAATATACTTGATTGGATCCATCTTGGATATCAACCAAGTGGTATGATTAATCATATACTGGCGTAAATGTTTGGTAGACCATGCTAAAGCACAACAAGTCTTCTCGAGTATGTAATATCGGGATTCACAGTCTATAAACTTCTTACTCAGATAGTAGATGTCATGCTCCTTTCTACCAGTTTCATCTTGTTGTCCAAGCACACAACCCATGGACTCTTTGATGTTATTAATGGTCTTCCTTCCATGGAGGAGACAAAATAGAAGGTTCAAACAAATACTCCTTGATGTTGTTAAAAGATTTCTAGAAATCTTCTGTCCAAACACATCCTTGTTCTTTTTGGAGAAGCTTGAATATTGGCCCACATGTGGTCCTCATGCGAGATATAAATCTGGATATGTAATTCATATGCCCAAGGAATCCTCTGAATTAATTTTCTTTCTTTGGTGTAGGCATATCCTGAATAGATCTGACTGTATCAAGATCTACTCCAATACCCTTCTGGCTGACAATGAAACCCAACGACTTTCATGAACAGACACCAAAAGTACATTTATTAGGATTCAAATGGAGTTTAAACTTTCTCAATCGCTGAAACAACTTCAACAAATACTCAACATAATCTTCTTCAGTCTTTGACTTGACAATCATATCATCAATATAGACTTATATCTCTTTGTGCATCATGTCATGGAAAAGAGTAGTCATGGCTCTTTGGTATGTTGCACCAACATTATTTAAACCGAAAGGCATCACTCTATAGCAGAATGTTCCCCAGGGTGTAATGAATGTTGTCTTTTCCATGTCCTCGGGTGCCATCTTGATCTGATGATAACTTGAGAAACCATCCATACAGGAGAAGACATTGAACTTAGCTGTATTATCTACCGACATGTCAATGTGTGACAGAGGAAAATCATCTTTTGGGCTTGCTTTGTTCAATTCTCTATAATAAACACACATTCGTACTTTACCATCCTTCTTTGAAACATGCACAATGTTGGCCACCCATTAAGGATACTCAGAAGTAACAAGGAAACCAACATCAATTTGCTTTTTCACCGCATCTTTGATCTTGACATCCATATCAAGATGAGTTCTTCTCAACTTCTGTTTAATCATCGGACATTCTGGCTTCAACGACAATCTATGCTCCATAATATCAGTATCCAAACCTGGCATATCCTAATAATACTAAGAAAACACATCCACATATTCCTTAAGAAGCTCTACCATCCTCTTCTTAACATCTGGACAAAGCAGTGCCCCAATCTTGACTTCTTTCTTGTTATCTTCAGAACCCAGATTAATCACTTCCAATGGCTCTTTATGAGGCTTAATCGTCTTTTCCTCATGTTCAAACAAACAGGAAATCTCATCGGGGATCTCTTCAACATCCTCTTATTCCATTTCAAACACAGGGAAATTAAAGTTGGGAAAGGGCATAAGGTCTTTATTTTCAATAGGTTTAACAATCGATCTGCACAATGATTTTATGCTTGATTTTAGAATATGAACAAACAAACGCACATTGTGATGAAGATATAAAAAACGATTATTATATTTTTTTATGTTACCATTTTTCAGAAAAAACAAAAAGAGAAAAGATAATATGGATAAACAAAATAACATTTTATTAATGACGATGAAATTTGAAACAAAGCCCACACAGATCCACTTTCACCTTGGGCATAGTGAAAGGATTTTTGAAAATAACAAAAAACATATTACTTTGATAAGTGAATAACAAAAGGAAAATCAATAGCAGTCCAATTCTGGCATATCAATCCATGCATCACAAAGTTTGGCGCTTCTTGCTCTTCATCGTTTTCCAGGATTGTGGCAGCAGACTGATCTTTGGAATGAATAAAGTCAGCATTGTAGAATACTTCTTGAATCCGCTTTAAATATCTTCGGGTTGAACCAGGTGAAAAACCCAAACCAACCATGTTCTTATTCTTGGCAAGTTCAATAACTTGTCCTGATCTAGAAGGTTAACTATTCTCCACCACTTGTTGTGCGTCCTTCAAAGAAGTCATGGATTCCCCATTCTTCTTAACAACATTATTATCAACGGAAAGAGCTTGAAACGGAGTTCCCACAACTTCGTCAACATCAATGTATGAAAATGAAGAGAGGTGACTTACCAACATGGTCTGCTCGCCACTCATGATCACTAACTTTCCACTCTTCATAAACTTTAACTTTTGATGGAGAGTTGATGTCACTGCCCCAACTTCATGAATCCATGGACGACCTAAGAGACAATTGTAGCCGAGATAAATATTCATCACTTGAAAGGTGATCTGAAATGAGCACGAAGCTATCTTTATTGGGAGAACAACTTCCCCAATTACGGTCTTCCTCGAGCCATCGAAGGTTTTCACAACAACCCCACTAAACCTCATTGGAGCACCTTGATAAGAAAGCTTGGACATAATGTACTTGGGAATGACATTCAGAGAATAACTAGTGTTTACCAGCACATTGGACGCCAGTTCTTCAAGGATTTTCAGATGCAATCTTCATCTAATCAATTGGTATTTGATTGTATTGTTATGAATAACTAAACCTCTCTAAGTTAGGTTTTGTTTGACGAACTTATTTCGAACCTATTATGACATATGTTTAATTTATCATTGCATGAATAATTGAAGTTATATTTCTATTGAGTTACTTAGTTTGCTTAACGGTTTTTATGTGAGATACTCTTTTAATATGATCTTGGGAACATAGGTAATATTGACCTTTAGTCTATGTGTTGGAACTAGGATAATTGTTGTACTTACGATGGTTGAAATGGGATAGGAGACCCCAAGTAATGGCAGTTGAATTAACGTTATGTGCATCACCTATCTTCACTTACGCTGGTTGAATAGAGATATAAGACCTCGAGTGGTAATTAGTGAGCTATACACCAAGGGATATGGTATAACGATTGTGTTAACTCGTCGTGGAAATATAATAGCATTCTCATTCATGTAATGCATTAGTCATCAATATGAGAGAAATAAGGGATTCTATACAAAATATGATTGCTTTCTTATTAATTTAGAATAACTTTTATTTTCTCACATTCAAACTCACCCCCCCCCCCCCCCAATCGTTATTTTTTATAATTGCCCAACTATTATCTTGTTAAATGGCAGTCCTTGTAGATTCAATATCTTTTTATTACTGCGACATTGAAGTCATTAATATGCATCTTTGATCTCTTGAGCTATCTTCAACATTTTATTGGCTTCAAGTGTTGTCATCATTAAAATCATGCCTTCATCATGACTAAGCATTTAATCCATATCATCATCAAAACATAAGCAACTTCACCATCTCGACACTACTACAAAGAACACATGTCATGTCGGATGCGAAATGGATTTCACCTTGGTTATAATGTCGAGGTAATGAAGGGTGACATAAAAAGTGGGAACTTTACCCTCGGTTTAAAAATAATCGATAGGTTAGTTTAAATGGTCATGGGTTCGAACCTCGACAATAGCTTTTTTATATTTTCCAAACTAGCACCATATACCTCTCGGTTTAATAACAAAACCGATATATATATATATATATATATATATATATATATATATATATATATATATATATATATATATATATATATATATATATATATCTATATATATATATATATATATATATATATATATATATATATATATATATATATATATATATATATATATATATATTTAAATACTCAGTATATTATTTACACATAATATTAATAAATTAATTTTCTTATAAACTATATTGTTTACATAAAATATTAAAGTAAAAATGTTGTTCTTCATCATCATCATTGTCGGTGAAGAACAAATGTTGAATATCTTGGAGAAGAGCAAATGTTAGGGATCCTCATTTATTTGATCTTGAGGAAGATCAAATTTTGAATGCAATATATTCTCTATGACTTTTGCATTCATTTGTTTTTGATATTGAAAAAAAGGTTAGATAAGTAAAATAAATATTCAGTTATATGATTATTTAAGAACACAAACATTGAACCCAAATAATTTTATGCACTTGCAATCCATCACTTCCAAATTAAATACAATACTCTCACCAACCACATATTAAAAACCTATTTTTTTCTTCTGATTTTTCAAGCTATCACATTGATACAATGCTCTGATTAAACATAGAGGGTTTCACAATGTTTGGGTTTCTTATGGATTCATTAATATTCAGAATGCTTTTATTATTAGGCTTTTAGGTTTCACGAGGATCAATAATGATAGTGTTATGAGTGTTGATACTCATTAAATGGACGTCAAATATTTGTTTAAGGACGGTGAAGAAACACACTTATATTTTACCTCAATAAAATATGTTCCAATAATTTTTTTTACCTTGATTATTACTAAAAACCGAGGTAAAATATGTTTCTTTTTAGATAAAAAACAATAAAATATGGTCAAACCCAAGCGCCACATATCTCTCTGTTTCTCATAAAAGCCGAGGGGAAAAACATTTTTGTTATATTTATATTGTTTACATAGAATAATAAAATAATTTGTTTAAACAAATCAAAAGTTTGACAATGGATTCTTGGAGAACAACATATCTTTTCAAATTTTTGATAAGTTATCTATTCCAACTAGGAGAATATTCTTTTGTACTTGCAATCCATCCCAGAGAGATTTCTTTTACTTGATCAAATATTTTTCATTGTAAATGCTTTCACATGTCAGAGAACATTAAAGAGAACGTGAAAGAGAAATGAATGATTGTTTTTAGGAATAAATTTATCAATGTTGTCAATCGAGAAAAACAATAAATTTCTCATTGTTTTCTTTGATTGATAATATAGGAAGTTTATTACAAAAATATTACAACAACCTAAACATCATTATGTGAGATAGATTGCAAGAGAAGAAAAAATGTTTTGTTCAATATTGAAGAACATTGAACATTTTTTCTGTCTTGCAATTCATCCCAGAGAATGATGCATAAGACTTTGGAGCAGCTACATATAAGTTAGGTTTAGGATAAAATTTGATTAACAGGTGCTTTTATAATAAAATATGATAATCTAATCTCTCGGTTATTAAATATAACCGAAGGAATAGATCATTAATTTAAAATTTAAAAATAAAACAAATTCAACTTTCTTATGTATGTAATGCTAAACATTTCTCCCTTGGTATACATAAGCAATGTTTTATATTCAAATGAGTTCAAATTAAACTTGATTTATGTGTCAAAATTCTGTCAATTCTAAACTTGTCAGCCAAGTTCACACCCACTCATTGTTATTTGTAGGATATGAAGTCCTTGAATATGTTGGTTTGAATAATCGAGTGAAGTGATTGTAAAAATTGATGAGGAACACCAAACTTTCACTTACTTTTTACCATCCCACATTTAAGCCTTCTTCTTAGCATAAACTTGTAAACAACACTAATAGTCATTCCTTTTTCAATACTATCCCTTACAATTCAATATGGCATTTTAGGTTATGACATATTCTAAATCATAGATTAAGTGATATGCCTAAATTGTATAAAAACTATGACTAAGGATAGTAAATTAGTGTGTGACATTTGTCATTTTTCTAAACAAAAGAAACTTCCATACAATCTTATTTCATATCATGCTTCTACAAAATTTCCCCTTTTACACTTTGATATATGGGGACCAATTGCCACATCATATGTCCATGACCACAAGTATTTTCTAACCATACTTGATGACTTTAGTAGGTTCAAATGGATCATACTAATGAAAAAAAACTGAAGTTGCTTCACATCTCCAAAACTTTCACAACTACAAAATAGACATTTCATCACATTAAACTACAACGGTCTGTATGTTAATCGTGATAATACCTCAATTGTGGATGCACTTTTTTATTTATATTTACGAAAATATATTGCACTATGATCAAACTAATAAACCATGGTTATACATTTATGGAATGAGAGGATTCGAATCCCAACTCCAACAATTTTCTACTTTTTTGTTACAATTGATGTTGTCCTTATAATTATAATATATAAATTAAAATTGAAATACCTATCACCATGGTTGATAGTGAGAACCATTGTGAAATTCATTACATTTCGTCACGATTTTTTAAAACAACCGTGGTGAAATTGTTTACTTATTTATAATAATAAGAGAATTAGCTCTTGCTTCTTGACAGTATCATTGTATCTATCACAACAAAACCTTAGCACAATTTTTCTCTCTTCTTATTCATTAGCTCTTGCTAATACATAAAGTATTCTTCTTCTTCTTCTTCCTTGTTCAAGAGTTTATGGTTTTTTTTTTGTATGTTATTGTAGTTTTATGTTGTTGTATGTTGTTGTTGTTGTACTTTCCGATTTCAGATCTTTCTCTTATCATGAATAATGAGAGCAACAAACTTATCCATGAGATTTAGGTTACAAAAAAGGTTATTGATATGATGGAGTTATGGTTGAAGAAAGCCAAGGAAGCTGAATATGTTAGGGAACACATTATTGTTTTTGTTGAAAAGTTTTTTATTTGTTGTGGGTAGTTGTTGGTTGTTGTTGTTAACATGCTGATTTTTGTCGTGGCATGATTTACTTCCTTTTTGGGTTAACAATGTACTGTTGGTTGTTGTTTCTTGTTATGTTACAATGTTAATGGTATTTATGTTGTGGTTGTTGTTGCCTGATATATTACAGTGTACTGCTTATTTATGTTAACATGCCGCTTTTTGTTGTGGCATGATTTACTTCCCTAATGCTTTGTTATTACTTGTTATGTTATAATATTAATGATAGTTTATGTTTTCAAAACAGGATAACTCATATTATGGGTATGGTTCATAAATGCTTTATTTTGCAATGGAGAAACAGTACAAGAAGTATGAATCAATTTTGGAAGTTTCATTTGCCTTGTACTTTTTCTTCATGGAAACACAAACTAGATCAACTTCAGATCATTCTAAGAATCTTTTCAATAAAAGGTATGTTGTTTCCATTTTATTAATGTATATGTTGTTGTTGAGTTTATTATAATGTATATAGATTGTTTGTTTCACTCACCCTTCATTGAACATACATTCATTTAAAGTGATTTAGAAAATAATAATCCAAAAATTAATTTATATTTGAAATGCATTTTAGATCAAACATGATTTTCGAATTGTATCCATCTCGTAATTCATTCATCTATATCCCTCTTTAACACGTAGAACTTGGTTTATTTCCCCAAATTCTTCAAAGTAACGATTTGTTTTCTATTAATTTATATTACAAAATATCAAATGTGTTAAGAAATTAGATCATCTTCATCATTGATTAAAGTAATGATGATGATAGCAATGATGATAATCATGGATTAGTCAACATATTGATGTTTTGCAAAATAAAACTAGGAATGAACCGTTACTTTGAAGAATTTGGGGGATTGAATCAAATACTTCGTGTTAAGAAGCAAGAGATGAATTACGGTATGAATGGAATTTTAAAAAGAGTTGTTCGTTTAAGTTGTTTTTCAAGAATAATTTAATTTTTCAAATTATTATTTTCTACATCAAGTTTTATGGTTGTATATAGTTAGTGAGGTTTAAGGAAAAACAAGTATCCACATATTTTATAATAAACTCAAGGTACTTTTCACAACGATTATATTTTGTAACCGTGGTGAAATGTTAATTATTTCCAAATAAATTGTTGTAGTTTCTGGGTTTCGAACCCATGACCTTAATATATATCACAACGGTTATTTAATATAACTGTTGTGATAGATAATGTGATACCTTGCTTATAACAACGGTCACACGCCCGTTGTGGAAACCACCATACATACAATCACATGCTACCTAACAACGAACGTGAAATCGTCATTATATGTGCACATGATTAAAACCCAATACAAAACCATGCCAAATAATTAGAACACTAAATATTCCTGAATTTGCCTTATCTTCCTTTTACAATTCCAAAGGCATTCAACATCAAAAATTATGAAACTTATAAAAAAATAAAGAATAGAAAGAAAACATCAACACATTTTATATGTCAGGAGAATCCTGTTATACTAATCTAAATTACCTAAGAAATATTTGTGTTTATGCCCTTAACCATGCCATATTTCTCATCAATAGGGTCACTATACCAATCTTCAAAAACAAATCACCATATTTTACCCTATTTGAAAAATAACCGACCTTAATTCTTTCAAAGTGTCTGGTTGCCTTGCATATGCATCTACTTTACAATCACATGGAACAAAACTTTATGCAAGGGAAAGAAAATCTCTTTTCTTGGGATACAAGGCATGTTACAAAGGATTTGTTCTTCTTGACTTGAAATCCCAAAAAATATTTATATCTACAAATGTTTCATTCCAAGAGCATATTTTACCTTTCCCTTTAACTCTAGCAATAATTATGAAATTTATCCAAACCATGTTGCACCTCCCATTACAGTTCAACTCAGTGAACCACGCAAAATGAAACCTCTCAACATAATGCAAATTCTACTCCATACATTTTTGTCCTTATCCAACCATCACCCCTTCATCTGTACCATTATACTACAATCTACATCATCATCCATCCCATCTATCACACCAATAACACAAACCCCTACCTAGATGATGATGACCATAACTTAAATGACTCACCTAACATTCCACCCACACAAACAACTTCCAACTCACATTCTACCAGACTCAAACATCATCCATCATGCCTCAAATATTGTTTTTTCCAAATCATTCACGGATGCATATAATATTTCATATTTAGGTACCGATTGTCCTACATATCAATTCTTGTCTTATTCAAAGTTATCTCCCTCACATAACCATTTTTTTTTATCTCTCAATACTCTAATTGAACCAAAATCATTCACTGAGGAAAACACATTTGAATGTTGGAAGAAAGCCATGCAAAAGGAAATTACACCTCTTGAAAGAACAAGTACTTGGGACATTTTGGATTTCCCACCAAATGCCAAACCAATATGTTGCATATGAATTTTCAAGATCAAATTCCATGCAGATGGATCAATGTCAATATTTAAAGAAATGTTAGTATCCAAAGTCTACAACAAAGCTGAAGGCTCAAATTACTTTGACACCTATTCCCTTGTGGCAAAATTAACAATTGTCAGATCGATCATTTCTCTCGCATCCATCAATAGCTGGTTCATACACCAACTGGATGTCAACAACTATTTTCTCCATGATGAACTCCAAAAAATGTTTACATGCCCATCCATCATAACATCAAAACCTCCAAACCAAACCAAGTGTGTAAACTCAAGAAATCCTTATATGGCCTTCAAGCTATTCACTAAACAAACCTTCATCCTTCAATTTAGAAGGGTACAATTTGTGGAAAGAGAAAATGAATTTTTCATAGAGGGAACAAATCATGGTATTTGGAAGGGTGCTAAAGAAGGATCATTTTTCCCTACACACGAAGTCAATGGTGTTGTAGTAGACAAACCTAAAAAGGATTGGTCCAAAGAGGATAAAGAGAATGTGTAACACAGTTTCAGAGCTAAGAACATCATTACCACCACACTCGGTATTGGTGAGTTCTTATGAGTTTCTCCTTGTGAAACTAATAAAGAAATGTGGGACATCCTCCAAACTGCCCATGAAGGTACTACTGGGTAAAGAGGACAAGGTTGGGCACATTAACCCATGAGTACGAACTCTTTAGAATAAAACCTGAAGAGAACATAAATCAAATGCAAACACGATTAACTCACATCGTGAGTCATATGAAAACTCTGGGAAAAAAGATTATCAAATGAGGAATTAGTCATAAAGATTCTTAGATGCTTAAATTCTAGTTGGAAACCTAAAGTCACTAGGATTTGTGAATATAAGGATCTATTTGGCTATGGGCACACACACACTCTTTTTGGAAAATTACTGGAACACAAAATGTAACTTAAAATACTTGCCATTGACGAGGAAGGAGAGAAGAAAAATAAAAGTCTAACACATAAAGCCGAAGAATCTAAATCAGATGATGGCATGACTCTTATAGTTAAGAACTTCAAAAGATTATGAAGAAGGAAAAAGAGCAAGCAGAAAAATAAGAAAAATATAAAGAAAAATAATCTACTCCAACATGTTACAACTAGGGAAAGAAAGAGCACATTAAACCATATTGTCCTTTATTCAAAAAGAAAAATAAAAAAATTCAAAAAGAATTTGAAGAAGAAGAAAACATATGTCACATGGGAAGACAATGACATGGAATCCTCTAATGATGAAGATGAAAAATCCAACATATGTTTGGTGACAAAACATCAAGATGATGAGGTAACCTCTCAATTTTCCTATCATGACTTATTTAGATTATGTAAGAAATTATCAAAAGAAACAAATAAACTTGAGCAAATTATTTTTACATCCAAGAACATTATATCCTCTCTTGAGACTAAAAACAAACCTTAGAAAAGAAATAGAACTTATAGAAAAGTAAGAAGATTTTAATTAAAACCCTTCCATCTCAAGTGAAGAACCTGACATGTGTAATAACTACAACAACTTAAAACATGAAGTTTGTGATCTTCATAAAACACTTGTAAAATTCACCAATGGGAGAGATAACCTATAAGTCTTGTTAGGAAATCAAATAGATCATAAAATAAAGTAGGATTAAAGTATGAAATAAAAAACAATAGCAAGAACTTTGAGATCACATGTAAAACCAAGACCTCATCTCACTATAAGCACTAAAATGCAAATACTGCAATAAAGAAGGTCACGCAACCATGTTCTGTTTTATAAGGAAAATCCATGAAAGCAAAGAAACACATTCCCCCTCATACTTCTATAGGAAACAATGTGAAAACAAATCAAAAATGTCATCTAGATATTAAAATGCACATGTATCTAAAACAAGAAAGAAAATTGTTTATGAAATTAACAAACAAGGACCAAGATGATATGGGTACCTAAAGTTAAGAACTAATGTTTTCTCCGCATGAATGCTTTACATCCTCAAACACCAAACGATATTTTGATTGTGGTTGTACAAAGAATATGACAGGTGATAAAACCTTATTATCCATATTATTTCCTAAATAAGGAGAACTTGTCTCATATGGAGATAATAATAAGAGGATAATACTAGGTTTTGGTATCGTCCGTAAGCTCCCAAATCTAAAAATTGGGGAAGTCCTCTTAGTAAAAGGACTTAAGCACAACTTGCTCAACATTAGTCAACTATGTGACATGTAACAATGTAACATTTGATTCTTCTAGTTGCAGGGTTATAAAATCAAAATCAAACGAAACTCTATTTACTGTCTCAAAAAGTGGAAATAACTATACAACAAATTTCAACAAAATTCCTTCAAATGATGTATGTGTCATAACTCCTAAGTAACGAAGATGAAGCATGACTATGGCATAATAGAATAACACACATCCACATAAACCACTTAAATAAGCTGGTTCGAAAAGATCTTGTAGACAGACAGCCAAACTTGCATTTTAAAAAGAACATATTATGTGATGCATAAGTAAGAGCCTATTTTAAATCTAAAAATAAAGTTTCTACTGATCGGCCCTTACATCTGCTTCATATGAATCTCTTTGGCCCATATAAAAATGTAAGTTTAGGCAGAAAATTCTACTCTCTTGTCATTGTGGATGACTACTCTCGATACACCTAGACAAAATTCCTATCATAGAAAAGAGATGTGTTTGCTGTCTTTCGAAAACTAGCCAAGGTTATCCAGAAAAAAGGAGCAAACATTGCATCCATAAGAAGTAATCATGATGGAGAATTCCAAAATGAGGACTTCGATTTTTTTTTTGCAATGAGAATATTACTTGACAAACCTTTTCCATTCCATGAACTTCCTAATAAAATGGAGTAGTGGAAAGGAAAAACATATCTCTTGTAAAGCTTACGAGGATGATGCTCAATGAGACCAGTATTCCTAAATATCTCTAGGATGATGTTGTAATTACTACTTGCTATGTTATGAATCACGTCTTAATACGACCAATTCTAAAATGGACGCCCTATGAGCTATACAAAGGAAGAAAGCTGGATATCTCTCACCTCCACATTTTTGGATGCAAATGCTTCATCGATAATAATGGGAAAAATAACCTTGTAAAATTTGATGCAAGAGCTGATGAAGGCATATTCATATGATATTCCACTTCTAGCAAAGTTTTTAGAGTATTTAATATAAGAACAAAAAAATGAATAATCAATTCAGGTTACCTTTGAAGAAACTAACCCCAAAACTGTAGAAGTGGAAGTTGTTGATTGTGCATGTATCCTAGAAAAGAAAATTGGAAGATGATCAAGAAATAATACAATAGAAAAATAATAATCATAATCAAGAAGAATAAGTTCAAGATCATAACCCAGTCACTCCACAGGAAAATATATCTCCTAAAAGAATGGAAAGTAACAAAAGATCATCTAAAACAAAATATTAATGGAGACATATCCAAATAGGTGATAAGTGCAATTTGATGCACATTTTTATACTATTCTACTTAGGAAACTCTATAATTTATTCTATTATTTTTACTATTTTAGTGTTTTTTTATATTTAAGTTTATTTTTGGCTTTATTTCATTTTCGTACTTTATTTTTAGCATAAACGGTTATTTGATACGCTGTCACCATGTAGATCATAACTTGAGCTATAGAAGTCGGATTGACACACTCTAATATGCGTTGGAAATCTAAGAGAAAGAAATATAAGTTTCATGTTGAAGTCAAAAGCATATTCGGAATGAAGAAGGGTTGAATAATTAGTTGAAGTTCCATACTTAATTAAAATAGTTAGTTTGAGCCGGTTTTTTTAATTTTCGGGTCTGATCCCATAAGGGCCTTAATTTCCCTTTTATTATATTAGGTATTTCACTGCTACATGAATCCTATTATGAATTTTGAAGATACAATATTTCTTAGACGATTTCATGGAGAACTAAAATTCACAAGATTGATCGGTTGTAATTGGTTTCCGCCGATACTTTGAGGTTTCTTAATTTTCAATCAAATGTCTTTCCCCTTTCAATATTTTGTTCTATGTCTTGTATACTTTATTCAAGTTCTATAGAATATGTGCTGATTAATTTCAATTGATATGTGTTCCATAATCGCGTTTGCTTAATTCGCGTGTGCTTAACCCGTTTGCTTAATTCATAATCTGTTTGCTTAATTTAGAAATTAGGAACACATATCATATATTAGTATCAATGTGCTTGTTATTTTTACTTTAAACGAAAAGGGATTAGAATCCGCTTAGGGCATGAAAATTATATTAACCAATGATAAGTTTGGAAACCAAATGAGTAGATCCACTTATTTCATAATCAATTTTTATAATCACTTTTTGTAATCACTTGTTATAATCACTTGTTATAATCACCTTTTATAATCAATTTTTATAATCACTTATTCTAAATCGAATCAAAACCCCCTATTTAGTTTTCTTATTTGGTTAATTTGTAAAGAGTCCTTGCAATACGATACTCGAGTGTCGTTTCCCTAGACTACAGTTCTTAGTTACTCGTTTTTGACCCGTGTGCGACAATGAATCAAATTGGCGCCGTTGCCGAGGACTCTTGTATTTTTTAACCATTATTATAGTCATAGGTGTTGTGTTTCAGCATTTTTGCCCTAACTTTTTTATGTTCTGGCTTTTTCACGTTTTAGCATAAAAAATTATGTTTTAAAGAAAATCGTCTCTGATTATTCCGATTGTTTGTCGATTCATTAAAAAAAATCAAGGATCAAAAGCCTCTATTTAGATACTAAGTAGTGATCGCCTCCCTAAAATCTGAAATTCCTTATTTCTCTATTTTTTATGATTTTTTTTTCTGTTTTGGTAGTTTCAGAAAATTCCGCAAAAAATCTCAAAATTCTTAATTGACTTTATTAGATTAATTTTCATGTTTTCGTATTTTTTTATTTTAATCTTTTTTTCGTATTTCAATTATTTTTACTTAATATGGTCATTGTCGGTATTTTCCTATTTGTTGCTGCAATGCTGAATTAGTTATGTGTTTTCTCATTGTTTGTTGATTTTTTTCTTTTCTATTGGGTTTAACATGACTGACTAAAGAAATCTGAGAGAACTTATTGCCCTTGATGTTAATTATAATACTTTGCGTATTGAATATCCTGTTGCTGTTGTACCTTTTGAATTGAAATCTGGTTTAATATACTTGTTGCCAAGGTTTAATGGTCTTGTAGGTGAGGATCTGCATATGCATCTAAAAGAATTTTAGGTTGTGTTCTACACCATTGAGCCTCAAGGAATCACCGAAGATCATGTCAAGCTTAGAGCATTTCCATTCTCACTACAAATGATTGGTTATATTATCTTGAGCCAAATTCTATTACAAGTTAGAATAATATGAAGAAAATCTTCCTAGAAAGATTTTTCCTTGCTTCAAGAGCTTCTTCAATCAGAAAAGAAATATGTGGTATTAGACAGGTTGACATGGAATCATTGGCCGAATACTGGAAGAGATTCAAGCAATTAGTGTCGAGTTGTCCTCACTACCAGATTTCTGAACAATTGTTAATACAATACTTTTATGAGGGATTGCTGCCAATGGAAAGAAACATTTTAGATGCTGCTAGTGGTGGAGCACTTGTTGATAAGAATCCACCTGCTTCCAAATACTTGATTGATAACATGTCACTCAATTCCCAACAGTTCACAACAAGGGATAATTTTGTGGTCCAAGCAAAAGGTGTGAATGAGATTCAAGTTTCTCCTTCCAACAAAGCTCTAGAAACCAGAGTTGATGAACTTACCTCTTTAGTGAAATAATTGATGCTACCCTTGCCACCACTACCATAAAACCCTCCCCAAGTAACCACCTAGATACCTTCCAGAGCTTCACTTGAGGATCTTGTCAAGCAAATGACTGTAAATAATCTTCAGTTTCAACAACGAACAAATTCTAGTATTCAGACTTTGCAAACACAAATTGGACAACTTCCACTTCAATGAATATCATGCAGCAAGCTCATGGATCGAACCAACTACCTGCCCAAATAGTAGTGAATCTAAAAGTCCCTAATGTGAGTGCAATTTCCTTAAGATCCAGAAAAGTTACAGAACCAGTCCCAGAAAAAGATAAAAATATTGTTAGTGCAACATCTTAACCTTCTGTTGTTGTTAAGGCTGAAAAAGAGTATGTACTATCAATCCCTTTCCTACAAAGAGTTATGAAAAATAAGAAAATTGATGAGGAAGACAAAAGGAGAGAGATTTTGGATGTATTCAGAAAGGTGGCACTGAACATTCCACTACTCGATGTGATTAAGTAGGTCCCGAAATAAGCAAAACTCATGAAGGATTTGTGCACACACAAGATAAGGATTACCGGAAATGAGAGAGTGAATTTGGAACGAAATGTTTCGGCCCTTATTCAGCCTAACACTTGACTTACCAGTTCAGCCCTCACTCAGGCCCTTATTCCTTGTACCATTGGGGATAATAAATTCGAAAATTGCATACTTGATTTAGGAGCGAGCATTAATGTTATGCCTACTTCTGTGTATGATAATCTTGATCTTGGTCCTTTGCAGCATACAAGTTTAATCATTCAACAGGCAAACATAAGCAATGCCCGCCCTGCCGGAGTAGTGGAAGATGTGCTTGTTCAAGTTAATGACTTGATTTTTCCTACAGACTTTTACATTCTGGACATGTATGGAGAAAAAAATTCAAGCAGATCACCAATCATTTTGGGCAGACCGTTCATGAAAATAACTAAAACAAAAGTTAATGTTGACGATGGAACCATGTCCATGGAATTTGGTGACATTGTCGCGAAATTCAATATTTTTGATGCTATGAAACATCCCTTAGAAGAGCATTCTGTTTTTTAAATAGAGTTGCTTTCTGTAATTATTGATGAAGCTTATTCTGATTTGTTTTCAGTTGATTTCCCAACTTTATCTGGTTTTGATGATATTTACTCATGTGATGATTGTACTAACACTACCCTTTGTACTGTTTGTGCTGAGATTAATGTTGCCTTGCAGGGTGACAATATAAATGAAGTTTTTTATGTAGCTGAAGCTCTTGACATCTCGGCTGCCCCAAATATACCATCCATTGAACAACCACCTTCTTTAGAGCCTAAACCACTTCTTGAGGGTTCATATTATTCATCAAAGCTTCAACTTAAGCAGAGACGTAAGAATTGAATTGGATGGACCATGGATGACACTTGTGATATTAGCCCATCCATATGTATGCATAGGATCTCACTTAAACATGAAAGAAAAGTAGTGAGGCAACCCCGTAATCCTTTGATTCTTGATGTTGTGAAAAAGGAGATCACTTTCACGTACCCATTCAACACTTTTACTTATCGAAGATCCTTCTTTGATCTTGGAATACAAGGCGAATGCACTAACCAAAATTTCAAGGTCAATGGACACTACCCAAAGCTACTTCATGAGAACCCGACTTTGGAAGAAGAGACTGTAGAAGAGCTCTCTTTGGAAAAGGCTGCTTATGAAATCATTTATCCGCCTTGACTCCTCAGGTGTGTTCTTTACTTTATCTCACTCTTATTTTATATTTATGTTCTTTCATTGAGGATAATGTATGTTTTAAGTATGGGGGAAGGGAACCATTTATTTGTTGTGTTTTCTTTTTTTTGTTTTCAATTTTTTTGGGTTTTGGTTTTTGTTTGCTTTCTTAAACAAACAAAAATTGCATGCTTTTTCCTTTGGTTTTTGAGTTACAATTATGAGTATTTTTCTTAGTTCTCTTGACTAAAGTCTTGTGGTGTGATGTGAAAAATTTGTTGTGCATTTTTAGTATGATAGGTAGGACTGAACTCTAAATTGTACATCATTTGTGGTAGATCAATTAACCTTGTGAGATTTTGAGCCTTTTAATGGATAACATTCAAAAATCCATCTCTTTCCTTCTTTGTGATTTAACTCATGTTTGTTAGTCTCTAGAACTTGAATTGACTCTTGTTGAAACTTTTTGTTTACTTATACACATTGATATGACAAAGGCAACTTGTTTTTGTTTAGTTCATATTTTTAAACCATTATCCAAAAAGCCAACCCTGAATAATATCATCTCTTGTTTGAAACCCCCTTGAGCCTATTATCCTTTTTTTTTGTTTAAAACTCATTACAAAACAAGAAGTGAAAAACAATGTTATCACCTTATTCAAAGGGTTGAAAGAGTCTTGTTTGGAGTTATGTGGGGTTGAATAATTATGTTTGTAATATTTCAGAAGTTGGCAGAAAAATAAAATAAAAATAAAAAACAAAATAGAAAAAGAAAAAATAAATGAAAAAATAGAAGGATGTCAATCAATACATACTCCTCCCGAAAAAGAAAAAAAAAGGAATAAAAAGAGAAAGGAGAAGAGAAAACATTTGCTATAGAGTTGTTGAAGTGAATGAAATCTTTTGTAAATTCAACTCCCGTAGTTTCTTTCAAGTCTCTTTGAATTTTAGCCTAATACCCCTTTAGGATTTATCTCACTCTTACCTTGGTCACATTACAACCAAATAAAAGTCCTTTTGATCATGGTGTGCATGTATTTCAATTGTAGATGTTAGAGTCTTTTCAAACTCATGGTAGTACTAACTTTCATGTTGTGCTTTGAGTGTAAACAGTTAACCTAAACACTTGAGAGTTAAGTGAATTTTATCCTGTGAGGATCTTACTGCTTTTGAATGTACTCTTTGGTAATCTATTTTCATATCTTCTTTGAATGTCACAACAAGTTGCTCACTAACACCATATTCTTGAAGCTTAGACTTAGAATTCTTATTGTACATTGTATCTTGATAACCTTTGCAATTTCATGTTTTGTTTGTTCTTGTTTTTTCTGTTTTGAGTTTTGAATTTATAATTTTGCTCGGAGTGCAAAAGTTCAAGTGTGGGGGAATTTGACCAGTTCATTTTGATGCACATTCTTCTACTATTCTACTTATGAAACTCTATAATTTATTCTATTATTTTTACTATTTTAGTGTGTTTTTATATTTAAGTTTATTTTTCGCTTTATTTCATTTTGTACTTTATTTTCAGCATAAACAGTTATTTGATACCTTATCACCATGCAGATCATAACTTGAGCTATAGAAGTCGAATTGACACAATCTAACGTGCGTTGGAAAGTTAAAAGAAAGAACTACAAGTTTCATGTTGAAGTCAAAAGCAGGTTCATAATGAAGAAGGATCGAATAATTAGTTGAAGTTTCATGCTTAATTAAAATAGTTAGTTTGGGCTAGTTTTTGTAATTTTTGGGTCGGATCCCATAAGGGCCTGAATTTCCCTTTTATTATATTAGGTCTTTCACTGCTACATGAATCCTATTATGAGTTTTGAAGATACAATATTTCTTAGACGATTTCATGGAGAACTAAAATTCACAAGGTTGATATACTGTAATTGGTTTTCGCCGATACTTTGAGGTTTCTTAATTTTTAATCAAATGTCTTTTCCCTTTCAATGTGTTGTTCTATGTCTTGTATGCTTTATTCAAGTTCTATAGAATATGTGCTGAATAATTTTGATTGATATATGTTCCATAATCGCGTTTGCTTAATTCACATGTGCTTAACCCGTTTGCTTAATTCAGAATTTGTTTGCTTAATTCAGAAATTAGGAACACATATCATATATTAGTATAAATGCGCTTGTTATTGTTACCTTAATTGAAAATGGATTAGAATCCTCTTAAGGCATGAAAATTATATTAACCAATGATAAGTTAGGAAACCAAATCAGTAGATCAACTTATTTCACAATCACTTTTTATAATGACTTTGTATAATCACTTTTTATAATTAATTTTTATAATCACTTATTCTAAATCGAATCGAAACCCCCTATTTAGTTTTATTATTTGGTTAGTTTGTAAAGGATCCTTGCGATACGATACTCGAGTGTCGCTTCCCTAGACTATAGTTCTTAGTTACTCGTCTTTTACCCATGTGCGACAACGGATCAATAGGTCACCACTAGACAATCACTTGACAAGGTATGTGACTTTGTGGATTTTGTTTCACAAATGAAGCCAAAGAAAATTGATGAAGCGATAACCGATGAACATTGGAATATTGTTTTACAAGAAGAGTTAAATCAATTTGAATGAAACAATGTTTGAGAACTTGTTCCCAAAGCTTAAGCTAATCTAGCAATAGGAATCCGATGGGTCTTTCACAACGAGCTGGATGAAGAAGGAAATGTTTTAAGAAATAAATCCAGACTCATTACGAAATGGTATAATCAACATGAGGGAATATATTTCAAAGGAACCTATGCTCCTGTAGCTAGATTAGAAGCCATAAGGATTTTATTAGCATTTTCTCGCATCAAGAATTTCAAAATATTTCAAATGAATGTAAAAAGTGAATTTATAAATGGTTACATTCAATAGGAGGTGTTTGTTGATCAACCTCCTGGATTTATCGACCCTACCTTTCGAGACCATGTTTTCAATCTCAAGAAGGAACTATATGTTCTGAAACAAGCTCCAATGAATTCGAAATATCCATGATGGGATATCTAAAATATTTTTTTAGGACTTCAAATCCATCAAACAAAAGAGGGAACATTCATAAATCAAGCTAAATACTAAAAATAACTACTAAAAATATTTGAAGTCCAAAATATTAGCAACACCAATGTCAACATCATGCTCCCTAGACAAAGAAGAAGATGGAAAACCAGTTGATGAATGAAAATATTGATGTATGATTGGATCTCTTCTTTATCTAACTGCATCCCATCCTGACATAATGTTTGTTGTCTGTATGTGTGCATGCTTTCAAGCATCCCCAAAAGAATCACATCTCTGCACCGTCAAGCGCATTATGAGATATCTCACAGACACACAACAGATGGATCCATGGTACCACAAATGAGTGGATTGTGGCTTATTTGGGTACTTCGACTTCGATTTTTCTAGGTGCAAATTGGATAGGTAAATCACTAGTGGTACATGTCACTTACTTGGAAACTCGCATGTCTCATGGCATAGAAAGAAAGAAGAAAGTGGAGAACTATCCATAACTACTGCATAATACGTTGCTACAGGAAGTTGTTGCGCTTAAATCATTTGGATGAAACAACAACCTAGTGACTACGACATCAAACTTGGAGTTGTACCAATTAAATGCGACAACCCAAGTGCCATAAACCTCATCAAAAACCCGATAATTCTCTCTCGGGCTAAACACATTGGCGTTAGGCACCACTTTATTAGAGATCATTTAGAAAAAGGGGAATGTATACTCGATTTTGTAGACTAACACAATAAACTCGCATACATTTTTACTCAACCACTTCCTAGAGAAAACTTCCTATTCATAAGAACTGAACTAGTAATATTAAACCAATCTTGCATGAATTAATATGTGTGAATCTATGTGTTTGTGTCTGCACCTATTAGAATATTTTTCTTTTTGATTTCAACAAAGGGGGATAAGTATATTCTCAGGGGGAGTTTTTAACCACTCCAAATATATACATATGATGTTTTCTTTCCACCTCCCTTGAGAGATGCGTTGTCATCATCAAACAAGGGGAGAATTTGGATCTATTTGCTTACAGGTAACCAAGATCAACATATGAAGTTTTGATGACGACAACGCATGACAATATCCTTCAACATCGATGATGACCAAAACATCTTATAAGAGAACTCAAGATCAAGTGCTTATACATTCAAATACTATCTAACAAAGTCTTGAAGTTACTCAGGTAAAATATGAGAAATCTCACTAGGCCATGTCTGTTTGTCTATCTGAGTGAACCGATTATTGTAAAAGTAAGGTAGTAGATTAAAAGTTCTAAGACTACTCACACACACACAAACTTTAAAATACTTTTATACCTTGAAAATTATTTTCTAAATCAAGACCAAGTAATTAAAAATCTATCCAAACTTTGTTTTAACCATCTAATCGATTGGAAATATGTGTCGATCGATTGACAAAACTTTTTTATTTATCCAATCAATTAGAACACTTGTACAATTTATTAGAAGGATGATAATCGATTGTAAAATTAGCAAGGATAGCACATTAATTACTTGCAAGGGCTCTATATCTAAACCTTTCTAATTGGGCTTCATAATCGATTATATTTGAGCTGTCTAATCAATTAAAGTATTTTGCTAATCGATTAGATACTAAATTTAACACATGGACATTTTTTAGCTAATCACAAAAAACTAGAGAATTGTAATCGATCATAGTCCGAGAGGAACAATCTTATTTTATTATATGAGTATATCGTGCACTTGCGGCCTACCTGTAAGCTTTCTTTTTCAATTCTACTTGGAGATGATATGATTTCCATATATAATTTGAAAAGGTGGTTCTATATGCCCATTGTGCTTCATATATTTTTGTTGACTAGTCTTTTTTGAGGTGGACACTATCTTTTCTAGAATTATTTTCCCTTCTCTGTTAGATACTTAGGATTGATCGTTTTTCCTATGCTTGGTAAGATGAAGCCACCAGGTGCTTGACTCCATACTGTTCTAGTGCTTTGGCCAATTGGAATTTGCAAAAAGTGAGATCCTCCGTCGCTAACAATGATGCAGGGTATTCCAAAACGTGAAAAATGTTTATTTTTTATAGAATTTGATCACCATTTTGCTATCTTTAATTAGTGATGCAATGTCCTTACCCATTTGTTAATAAAGTCTATACTCAGTAGAAAACTTCCACTTCTATCATACTTGGAGAGGCATTTCATTTCATTTTGAAATTTGCCGACCTTTGGAAATTATCACAATTTTTGGCAGTGGCATGACTATGCCTGAATAAAGTAGATCAATATTGTATGGATAATTTTAGAAGTTCTTTTCCATTGTAATGTCCCTCGTAAGGTGACATGTGATAGAGCCTCATGGTTTTTTTTTTGTCACACAAAGATGCAACATGCTATGTGCTCCCATTTTAAAGATAAATGAATCATCCCATAGATAATGAGTGGCATCTTTCAAAAAAATTCTTCTTTTGGTGCCAATTATTTTCATCAAGGAGTTGTCTAGATAATTAGTAATTTTCTATGTCGACAAATCATGACAGCTTTTGTACCATCAACAAATTATATTTTTTGAAAACTCTTCGAAAACTTCATGCTCTTTAATTGTCACCTTGTCACTGATTAGTCTTGATAAAAATTAACCATTTAGTTTTGTCCATTTTATCTTTTATTTCTAAATTAAATCCTACTAGTATCATCATGCACCATAACAATCTTGGATTGGAATCTAGTTTGGTCATCAAATATCTAATTGCTCGGCCATGGTGTTGGACTAATTTTTCTATCTGTATTTCCAAACTTTTTATATATGTGTCAATTTGCTTTTGGTAGGCCATGGAAGTTTGCTTGAAATTATTTAGGATGTTTTAGAATTTTTGTTAGTTATTGAGTGGTGGATTTTGATAGGATAGTTGTTCATCTGACTGTGTTGATTCTTTCCTATAAATTGGGTCAAAAGTTGGAGTGTTGATTTTATTATAATTGTGTTATCTTTAATGTGATAAGTGTGGGTGGTAGTGCATGTAGTATACTTCTTCATTATATGGCGTGTAATAATTTGGAAGAGGTTTTTATTGTTCATGCCCCCAAATGTTCTATGTACTTCCATGAGTTGGTACGGTAGTTTTAAGAACTTTCTAGCAAGTTTCTCCAAGGATTGTGTCAGGATATTGTCTTGTTTACCTTCATCTCTCAATCTCTCTTTAAATTATTTTTCTTTCTCTTTTATATTTTTAGTCATAATACTTTGCAAAATATTCTTGAGTTTAATGTTTCTCCAAGGATTGTGTCAGGATATTGTCTTGTTTACCTTCATCTCTCAATCTCTCTTTAAATTATTTTTCTTTCTCTTTTATATTTTTAGTCATAATACTTTGCAAAATATTCTTGAGTTTAATAAGGAAGTTGTTTTGGAAAAGAGAATTATTATAAATTTATCAAAAATTCTTTTTCCTCTTAAGTAAATTATTCTTTTATATAAAGTGTTTTTTATTTGAGTTAAAATTGTATAAAAGCTCTTTGGAAGATTAGTATTAGTTTCTGTCCAATTTGTGAGCTCCACTGGTGAAGAAAAACACTCCTTTTGTATTCATGAAGAATAACTAGAAAAAAAATCTTCACAGTGATTCTTGAGCACCGACATGTACAAAAGCTCATCCAGTTTGAGACCAGCTCGGTATAAAATGTCGGTTCGACTTGTGGTCATTCATGTATAAAACCTTGGTTCATTTCAGAGGATTGTGAAATCAAAACTCCAACTTTGGTTCGAGATCACACTATGAAAAATCTTAGTTTGTTTTAGAGACTAACCACTCGAAACTTTGTTATTTGTTTGGGTGAAGACTAACCGCTTCATTCCTTAATTTGTTATTTGGTTGGAAGTTAACCTGAAATTTTAGTTTTTCTTGTATAAGGGGGTTTGTAGGCTTAACCTTCTAAAAACTCTAATGAATTATTAGATACTCTTCAGATCAGTTCCAGGGGAGATGAGTGAGTTACTTCTTTAAGACCAAGCATCTATAAATCTTGGACTTTATCTTTCTTCCCTTTAACTCTTTTAATTTCCACACGTTTTCTTTCTGTCAATTTCTGATGTCTATACAAATGTTTTTGGGAAAATGTTTTCGAACTCTATTTTGTAAAATGATTTTATTTTAAACTATAGTTTTTTCAAACCTCCACAATTTTCCCGACCATTCTTGTGTATGGAGTCACATGTTCAACAAGTGGCAACAAAGCCTAACTCCTATTTAAGGATTAATCATCTGAAAAGGAGGATGACATCCATCACTGCTGTTAACAAGAGAACTTTGTTAAACATGTCTTCACCGTTTAATAGTGATAGGTTTGAATTATGAAAAACTAGATTTAAAATATTTATTCAAAGTCTTGATCTTGAATTGTGAAAAATTATAATCAATGGTTAGTTTTTCGCTACTTGCCAAGTAAATTGAGAAGCAGTACATAAACCACATTTTCTTTGGACCCTAGAAGAAAAGAAAAAGTTTGAAATTAATTTTAAAACTAAATACTTTTTAGTTATGTCTTAGATGAAAATCAGTTTTTCATGTAAACTCTTGTAATTCCTCTAAGGCACCGTGGGATACTCTTGAGATGATATATGTCGTTTTTCCAAGTGTCCAATAAGAGCGAATGGACACGTGAGGTGAAGAAGATGAATGCCTTCTTCATATATGTTTTTCTACTTTTATAAATGTTGGAAATAATATTAGAGCTTTCTTCGCTAATAAATTGTAAGAATTAAGAATTGGAATTAGAAATATGATCTAATTGTTAAATCTAGATATGAGAATATTTGTGACATTCAGGAAAAATCCAAGAAGGAAAAAATCATCGAGAAGCTAAAGGAGTTGATTCAAATATTAAATGATGAAGGTGTAAGCTCAAGTCTAGAAGAATTCATACCAACTTCATCAACCAAGTCCTGTGAAGACAAATCAACTCTAGTAATTTCCTTTGAAAGAACTATCTTAGTAGTTGAACAATCTTCGGAAAATTCAACCTCAAATGAAGGTACTTCACAGTACTACAAAATAGACTTTTCGTCACACTAAATTACAACGGTCTGACTGTTAACCATGGTAATACCTCATTTTTGGACGCACTTTGTTTTTTTTTATATTTACGGAAAAAATTGCACTACTGTCAAATTAATTAACCGTGATTATACATTTATGGAGTGACGGGGTTCGAATCTCAAATTCAACAATTTTCTACTTTTTTGTTACAATGAGTGTTGTTCTTATATATATATATATATATATATATATATATATATATATATATATATATATATATATATATATATATATATATATATATATATATATATATATATATATATATATATATATATATATATATATATATATATATATATAATATATATATATATATATATATATATATATATATATATATATATATATATATATATATATATATATATTAAAATACATATCACCACGGTTGTTAATGTTAACCGTTGTGAAAGTCATTACATTTCATCATGGTTTTTGAATACGGTCGTGGTAAAGTTATTTACCCATATATAAGCGAATTAGTTATCGCTTCTTGATAGTATCGTCGTATCTCTCACAACAAAATCCTAACACACATTTTCTCTCTTCTTCTTCATCATTAGATCTCGCTTCATACATAAAGGTATTCTTCTTCTTCCTTGTTATCTCATTTCCGTGTATGTTATTGTTATGTTTCACATGATTTTCTTCTTGTTCGAGAGTTTATGGATTTTTGTTGTTGCACGTTATTTTGAAAAAGGGTTTGTCTTGTTGTTCAGATTTCTGATTCTTCTCTTAGATTTCAGATCCTTCCCATAACATGAAGAAGGTAGAGACTATTATGAATGACCCAATGAATATGGATGACCTAATGAATATGGATGCAACTGATTTTGAATCAGATGAAGACCTTGTGAGTTGCATGAATTCAACTAGGCATAAAGATTGAAGACCTTGTTATGTTTCACATGATTTGTTGTTTATTTTTGTTGATAAATTTTTATTGGATTACAATGTACTGCTGGTTTATGTTAACATGTTGTTTTTTTACAAGTCCTTTTGTTTTACAAGTTTGTCTTAATTTTCCAAGAACGTTTAATTATCAAGTTATCCCAATCTATGTTACTTAAATTTTGTGAGTTTGTGCTATTAGTGAGTTTGTTATATCATATGTGACTGCTTGTTTCACTAACTCGCCATTGAAATTGCATTAATTTAAATTGACGTTTGAGATAATAATCATAAATATTAAATTATCTTGAAAAACAACTTAGATGATCTAATATTTTTCGAATTTCATGCATCTTGTAATTCATGATTTCCTCTTTAGCCCATAGAATTTGATTCAAAGACATCTATCCATCGTATTTACTTTGAAGAATTCAGGATTGAATCAAATTATATAGGTTAAGGAGGAAATCATGAATTATAAGATGCATGTAATTAGAAAATTTTTTGACCGTTTAAGTTGTTTTTCAAGAATAATTTAATTTTTCTAATTATCATCTCAAAAATATATTTTAATGATTGTATATGATTAATGAGGGGAAGGGAAAAATAATTAATCCCATATTTTATAACAAACTCTTACACATACCTGTCGCATCGCGCGAAAAACCGGCGGGAAAAGAAAGAACAACAGAGCCGCCACCGTGCGTTATTTATCCCAAAAGAGGGAAAGGAAACGCTCGAAGTAAACCTGGAAAAGACATGGTCTCGCGACCAAAGAGAATGGGTTCGGGAGTCGGTTATGCGAAGGGAAGGTATTAGGCACCCTACGCATCCGTAGTACTCTACGGGATCCACGCACAAAAGGAAGGAATATTGGTTGCTAAAACACTGCTCAAACACACACACACTGGCTGAAAGAGACAAAAGAGACTGACTGAAACTGACTCGGCAGGATGTCGCATCCTGGGCCTACTTAGTCTATCAGGCATAGACATCAGAGTCGAAGTAGTTCGGACTGGGGAGACGACACATGCTCGCTAGGATATCGCATCCTATGCATACGTATCTTCTCGGACGAGAGAAGAATCAGAGCATTCGTAGCTCGGCTGACACGCACACAAACAAACAGACAAAGGCAAACGTGGAGCCTGAATGCCAATCGTTGGACTTACATCAGCATCCGAACCAGAAAACGCACACAGGAAACCAACTGCCAATCGCTGGACTTATGTCGGACTCCAACCAGAACACACACAAGGGTGGTTAAGACACAAAGGGTGGAAAAAGAAAAAGGGCGAACAAACAAACTAAAAGGGAGACTAGTGCTCGAGCCTAATAGTTGCCAAACGCACACAAAAAAGAAAAAGGGCGCCCGGAGAGATCAGCTCAATCTCCTGCCTACATACTTCATCTGGTGTGAAGATCAGGGCGATGTAGTTCCCCTACGCAGGGACAAGGATCTAGCCTAACCAGATAACAGAGGGAGACACAACACTAGGGAGACTACGACTCGAGCCTAGATGTTGTCATGCAAAATCAACCCTAAGTTAAGGTTTCTAGCTAAATGGCACAAGGGCCAACCTATCCTAGACAAGACTTGCACAGGAAGCAAGGGTCTCGATTGCAACTAGGGCAAGAGAACAGGGAGGTCTCAATCGCAACGAGGGCGAGAGAAAAGAATTAGCGTTAGTTGTTAGTCAAACTCGGCAAGACATCGCGTCTCGTGCCTACGTATCTCATCTGAACATGAGAATCAGAGTTGCCGTAGTTCGGCTACGGGGGGAAAAAGGTCTCGATTGTAACTGGGGCAAGAGAAAGGAGAGATCTCAATCACACAGGGGTGAGAGGAAAGAGTTAGGCTCGATCGCAACGAGGGCGAGAGAGAGGATCGCAACGAGGGCGAAAGCAAACAAGGATTAGTCTAAACTAAACCTAACTTGCACAGGAAGCAAGTCTAGGCTAGCCTAAGAAGCAAAGCAATCACAATCACAGATAGCACACACTATATACATACAAGAGGCTCACACAAGGGTTAGGTTTTAGTTGAGGGGTCATATCAACCTCAACAAACAAACCTCTGGAATGGGGTGGAGTGTGCTCTTAACCTTGACATTGAGAGCCAAGGTGAAGCATGAAAGGAGATGAGGGATGTGCCTCATTGCTTCTATCCCTGGTCAGGGAGAGCATATGACAAGAATGTGTGGGTTCAGAAAGTGGGAACCCTTCTACACATTTGATACTGACTCAACTGTGCAATTGCACAAGATCTTGGGTTTTTATCTGAAATGCATCAACACAATGGTGTGAGCAAAACAGAAGACACACTGAATAGCAGGGGATAGATTGCTTATCCCTTGGTTCTGCCAATTGCCTCTTCACTTAGGAGGTCTTTGACTCTGTACAAGGACAAATTAAACATACATAAGCATTGCCTCTTAAGGAGGACTTCAGACAGTTTGCCCGGCCAAGTAACAGACCGGGTCTCCAGACTACATGAAGAAAGAGTAATTATACCTCAAAAGCAAATTGCTAAATAGCAAAGCAAAGCAACTAAAGCAACTAAGAGTACCTGAAAAAGTCAAACTAATCAGTAAACAGTTCAACAGTTAAATCAGAAGGAAATGAAACAAACAGTTAACAATAAACAGAAATGCCAAAGCACAAGACCAAACTCATATGAGTCATACCACCTACAACACAAAGGTTAGCACATGATATATAATCAAACTCAGCCAAATTAGCATGGTTTCTTTGAAGCATTGATGCTTAACCTGAAACAATGAACTCAACATAAGTCCAAAAGACCACTAGGACAAGCCTAGGGTCAAAAACAAAAGAGAAAGTCAAAACAGCAAAGAAAAGTCAACCAAAGTTAAATTCAAACATTTAAGAATCAATCTCAATTGGTCTCACATTCAAATCATGCATTATTATCATTTCATGAACATTTGAAGTCAAAGTAAGGCAAATGGCAGCTCAAAGAAGTCAACAGAATGACTTGCATCAAAAGTCAACTCAAACAATTTCAAAAATCATCAAATAAATCACATTCAATCCTAACATCTGGCATGGTAAGCATGTCAAATTTCATGGCATTTGGATGAGAGGAAAGCAGTCAATTAAAATCAAGAAGTCAAACCAAATTCAAGCATGCACAATGAAGGTCAACAAACATGGGTCAACTTCAAAAAATCATATCAAATTGAAAACAGCTGAGAAATGAATGGGATTAACACCAATGCAAAGCTCAAGATGTCTAGTTACCACATATGAAATTTCATGATCATACAATATGGTATGAGAATTTCCCAAAGGATTTGGCAACATGTATCACATAAAGTCAACCATTGACTAGGCAGGGAAGAAAATTCTCAAACAAATGGAAAACAACACAATTAATTCCAAGAAAAATCACACATCAACTAGACATATAATAGGGGGATCATGCAAAATTTGGGGTCATTTGGATGTAAGGAAACATGTCAACCAAAATTGGGAAAATGCACATTCATGTTGTGACACCAAATGTAACACCTTACTTCAAAAAATCATATCACACAAACCACAAATGAGAAATCCACAAACTTTATACCAAAATGAAGATGAATGAGTGTAGATTGACCACAAAAAATTTCAGAACCATTGGGTACATCATGATCATTTCACAAGGGTTTTGGCAAAAGGTATCAATTAGGCATACATGTTAAGAACCCTAGATCCATTTAAAATCCAGCCAATCAAAAATTAATTAAAAATCAGGATAAAATACTAGACATTCTTGTGAACAAGATGCAAAAAATTTCATGATTTTTGGAGTTGAATTGAGTGAAGTATGAATTTTGTAAGTTGATGAAACAAATGAGACAACATGAACAAAATCACATGGAAAGGTTGGTCAAAGTGGTTGACCGAGTGGCACTCCTGTAAATAAGTGCCTCATTAATCAAAACGGTGTGTTTTGGCATGGAGAATGAAATGTTCTCATTGGCTGTTGCCAATGGAACAGTGATGCGGACCAATCAAGCTCAAATTTCTGGGTTCAAAAACCCTAGGGTTTTAGCAGCATGGCAAAGCAACCTCATGTTATCACCAACATCAAAACAAATTCAAACACCATCACACAACAGCATGGCATTTAGTAATGTTCATACAACAACCAAACAACAGCATACCAAATATAATTCATGGAAAATTCTGGGCAGAGTTCTAGGGTTTAAAAAGCAGCAGCATACATTCATCATCACCATGCATTCGAAATTTTCATATGCCCAGAAGTCAAAATCAACCATACTAATAGCATCAATAAACATCAAGCAACATAAATCCAACAGTGGTTTTCATTGAATCAACAACATATGAGCAAATCGATGGAAAATAATTTTGAACACACAAATGTAAATTCAGATTTCTCCATCATAACACAACCATTTCAAGCAAGGCATAGCATATTAGAATCAGCATGCAAAGACCTTTCATAAACATAGCACGATTTGGCAAATGGTGGAGGTCGATTACTTACTTGATTTTGAAGAAAAGTGTTGAACAATGGTTGTTTGTGTGATACAGCTCGAAACAGATGAAGACAATGGTGTATAATGATGGATGCTTGATGCCCTTTTGCTCAGCTATGCATGAAAATGTCCAAATCGTGTTTTGCCATGGAAGTGATCTTGAAGAAACAGAGCTCGAGCTGCACTTTCAGTTGGTAAATGGTGCTTCAAAGGACTCCCAAATGTGGGCTAGATGATGAAGGAACCAAAGGTTACTCGAGTTCTTTTAAGGATTTGGCAGAAATTTGCAAAATGTGAAGATGTTGATTGAGAGAGAATGCAAGTTTTTTCTGTATGGAGGCTGTGATTCTAGGGTTGCAAAATGTCAGAAATGAACTTAAATATGTCTGTTTAAAGTTGGTTTAAGACATGCTAAGCTGGTTTTGTTTTAATGAGATCATTTGCAAAAATTGCTAATTTTGACACAAGTGTAAATGGAGGTACATGGCTGCACGAATTGGGCTTGGTACAGGCTGCATATGACCAATCTTCTTGCTGTTTTTGGTCTGTACATAAATTGCTAACCTTGCTTTTACTTAATGAAGCCAATTGCAAAATTAACAAGTTTGCACCTTTTGGTCAAAATGGTAGCATGGTGATAGCATGAACACAAACTTGGACTTGGAGCATGTTGCAAATACCATATGAAACAAATCCCAATTGGCCAAAGTGAGAAAAAATCAAAGAATCAAAAAGTCAAACTTTGGTCAAACTTGATTTTTAGATGAAATAGGTCAAAAAATGCCATTTTGATTGGCAAGGTTTTGGTGAATGAAATTTATATTTTTGGAAAGAGGAGGAAAAATGTGGTTTGTAGGAAAAAACCCCACCAAATTTGGCCTTATGGTTCATGAGATATGGCTCTTTGAAGTTCACAAATTTTTGAAATTGAATTGATCATATCTTGACAACCATGCATGGGATTTGAGAGTTCTTGGACTTTTTGAAAATGGGAGAACAAGATCTTCAACTTTCATGTTGGGCAAAAATTCATTTGAAGCTTGTATCATGATGCAAGCTGAGGATCAAGAAGTTTCCATTTTTGGCAATTAAAATTACAGGTCCAGTTTCTATTTTTGGAAATTTTCTGATTGGCTTCAAATTCTTCAGTGATGTTGATTGCCATGATATATGAGGCCTATTGGGACATGAATAAACTCTCTCAAACCATTTCCATCCATCAAAACCATAAAATCAACCACAGTTGACCAACTTTGACTTTCTAGGGTTTCTGACTGACTGTGCATGAACTGATGACTTCTGAACATCCAACCCTTGACTTGAACACTTCAAATGGACCTCCAAGTCATGTGAACTTGATGGACAAACCCTAGGGCCTTGGCTCCTTGAGAAACAACCTTGCTTGATTGGTTGACTGATCTCCTGATCAGTTTGACCTAATTCTTGACTTGCTTGCTCTTGAGGCAACTGGGGACAATGCAATGCTATGCAATGGATCATGATATGCTATGACCTAATATGAGAATGTATGTACAATAACAGGTGCAAATTTGAGGTGCTACAGCTGCCCCTATTCAATCAGCTGGGAACCCGAATGGATGATAGCAATGGCTGTCAGACTTTCAGGGTAAACAGGGATTGAATACTAAAGAACCGTAGAATTTGCACACTGCTGGGGAATTATTTACAATGCCTGTCAGGATTGGCACAGAAACAGTCTTGAAAAAGAAAAATCCGTCTGGAACGGAAAAGAAATCGGCCTGAGTACCGAAACAGGAACGTCGACCTGGATACCAAAATAAATGGTAACACAGGGATAACCACGGCCCGAGCGCCGCTCGTCAGTCTGAATACTGAGCATAGTATATGAGAGATTTGGTGTTGTTCTGAAAATTGAAAATTGGCTTGAACGCTACTTCGGTCTGAATACCGGAAAAAATAAGAGAATAAGTACGTCGACCTGATCGTCGGAAACTTCTTCGGTCTGAACACCGGGAAAACATAAGTACATCAACCTGATCGTCGGAAACTTCTTCGGTCTGAACACCGGGAAAACATAAGTACATCAACCTGATCGTCGGAAACTTCTTCGGTCTGAACACCGGGAAAACATAAGTACATCAACCTGATCGTCGGAAACTTCTTCGGTCTGAACACCGGGAAAACATAAGTACATCAACCTGATCGTCGGAAACTTCTTCGGTCTGAACACCGGGAAAACATAAGTACATTAACCTGATCGTCGGAAACTTCTTCGGTCTGAACACCGGGAAAACATAAGTACATCAACCTGATCGTCGGAAACTTCTTCGGTCTGAACACCGGGAAAACATAAGTACATCAACCTGATCGTCGGAAACTTCTTCGGTCTGAACACCGGGAAAACATAAGTACATCAACCTGATCGTCGGAAACTTCTTCGGTCTGAACACCGGGAAAACATAAGTACATCAACCTGATCGTCGGAAACTTCTTCGGTCTGAACACCGGGAAAAGCAAGTACATCAACCTGATCGTCGGAAACTTCTTCGGTCTGAATACCGGGAAAAGCAATGCATCAACCTGATCGTCGGAAACTTCTTCGGTCTGAATACCGGGAAAAACATAAGTCATATTATCTATAGCCGTCAAAACGTAGATAACACACTCGCATGGAAGATTATCCATAACCGGTTTGTAGGTAGAAAACCATAGAAAAGTAACCAGTCATCGATAGGATGAGCGCAAAGGGTTAACTCCACCAAGGGGATGAAAGTGGGATTTTACAACTACCAGCTTGTGGGTAGAAAACCACGACAATAGGACTTACAACTACCGGTTTGTAGGTAGAGGCCAAAAACAGAATGAACCACAAAGGTTACCTCTGCTAGGGGGTGAAAGTGGGATTTTACAACTACCAGCTTGTGGGTAGAAAACCACAAAGATAGGACTTACAGCTACCAGGAAGTAGGTAGAGGCCAAAAAATTCCGCTGAGGATAAGACGAATGAGTGCCGGTTAGTGAGCGACTATTCATTTATGCCCCAGGGAAGTATAAGAAACAGCCAATAGGAAGCCAATTTAGGATCGATCCAAAAAGGCAGACCGAAACAAGACTCAACCTAATGAGGGAAGAACTCAATAGGGAAAACCCATCCCAATGTGTGTTGGGAGGGAACAGAAGCAACCGTCATCCACGAGGACGTATCTCAGTGGGGAAATGGCAGGAAAAGATTGACACTTTCTGCTTAAGGGGTAGACTCTACATGGAGAGATCAGACACACCCACTTCTGCTAAGGGAAAAGACCCAAGCTTGCAAGATGCTGACAATTGGGGAGTAACACTGCTGGGGATACCCACTCGACTGAGGAATCACTTGTTGGGAAAACACCAACCTCTCAACCATGCTGATGAACCCAATTCTGAAACTGATCCAATGGCGCGATGCTAAACTCTTTCCAACAACCCAAACTCGGCTGGTCACCACGGCCCAGGGCTAATGGATATGTTTGCAATGCTGATGCATGAGTTTTGTTTTACAAAATGCCCCATGATCATGGAAATGCTATGCACTAATGATGCAATATGTTGTGCTTATCTAAATGATGAATGCATAACCACACGTCTCCTTCAGAGACAACACCGGGGAACTCCAGGAACGGTGCTGAGGATCTATAACCAAGCCAACTTCCACCCTGCTGGGGAAAGACAAACCTTTGCTGGGGAAAAATCGTCAACATCATCTCTGCGGGGAAGACAACTTCAGACTTGGAAAACAATCACAATTCCGCTGGGGATACGGCAACCTTCAGGCTTGCTGAGGAGACACTGATCTCGAATCTGTTATGGAGATACGCTCTCACCTACTGGGGAAATACAACTTATTAGACACGGAACACCTGTCGAGTCGCCGAACAGCAGGCTCCATCGTCTACCCAGAGTGTCGGCTTTCCTCTTTTACGAACTCCCAGACGCTTCTGGACTTTTCTGCTCCATCATCTTGTATTCCCAATCTTGTCCGTACTCCACGGGGATCGAACTCCTGGTTCATACAAACTTTCCAATCATCAGACTTTGAAGAGTCTTCTTGATTAACTTTCCAGGATTGTCGTCGTGACTTTGTCGCGGCCTGCTCACCGTTCAACTATCCATTGCCCCGGATCGGGCTCTGCGGATATTTCTTGTCAGAAGGCTCTCATTACCACTGGCAAGTGAATGAATATATCTAACAGTACTTGCACAAGAGATCGTCAGATAAAAACGTGCCCCAGGTATGCCCCAGGTGTTCTGATATTTCGACACTTAGGTCACTCAAAACTTCCGAGTAAGATTTCCAGATTTTAATCTCACAAGCATGCATCGGAAGGGACCTCTATGTTTCAAAATGCAACTATTCTTATCAAACTAAACGGATGTTTTCGTAATCAAAACGGTAATGTCACAAAAACAAAATTTATTTGACTGAACACGCATTTATTTTACTGGAATAAAAGATGGCTCACAATCGAGCAACACACAGGAAGCAAACCCTGGAAAGAGGTGATTGCCCATAAAAGGAAAAATCTATCCTAATGGCAATGTGAAACCATGATCTCATCGGGTTCCCGCTCAGTTACACCTCATATGTCCTCAAGACTTTCCGCACTTTCTGTCTTCTGAACAAGACGCTTCTGATCGGTCTCTGCCGGAGATTATCCAAGTCATCATGAGCACAAACGATCATGCTAGACGCAGTTGTTCGTTTCAATCCCTCTTTTGCCTGGACCGACCTTTCGGGTTTCAGTCCACCGGGATACCCTTTTTTGCCCAAGTCGCCCTTGCGGGTTTTCAACTTGCCGGGTGTACAATTCTTTTCTTTTATTATCCCTAACTTTTGCCCGAACCTTTTTCTTTTTTCTTGGTTCGCCGGGATGCCCATTTTTGCCTGGACTCTTTTATTCTTTTTGTCCAGCGGGTTTCTTTCACGAAGTATTTTCTAACTGCGTCCGCATTCACAGGGGATGAAAAATCGTCGTCATCCGTGGTTATCAACAACATGGCCTGGTCCGAGAAAACCTTCTTGACCACGGATGAGACACTCGTAATTTGTTTATCCATTTGCCCCACGATCGCCTTGAGGAGGAAGGGTCCTTTTCAATACCAGTTCTCCCACGTGGTACGCACGAGGTCACACTTCTCGGTTAACAACACGCTTCGTTCCTTGGGGTGCAACGGTCCCATGTCAAGTGACTGTCAGCCCTTTTCCTCAGCTGGACCCAACGTGTCATTCTGTGTCCTTATCCATTCAATCTTCTCTGATTTCTCACACATCTGTGAGGAAGACACTGCCCCAGGTAGATGCACATCCCTAGGTTCGGTATCCAGGATACAGACTTTATGTTCAGCCACCATTGTTGGTGCAACCAACTGTGATTCGGGAAGCACTACCTCATTCACTCTGAATTCCCCATTAGACATCGGAATCCGTTCGGATTCAGGGCCAGGCCCCTCCTCCGGGATCGGTCACTCTCAATCTTTCGATTTGAGTACCTCGAGATGTCCTCATCAGGGACCTCAAACTTCCTTGGTTGATAACCTTCCGTGGGTTGCTACTAACTTTTCAAACACATACCTAAACGAATCCATTTTAGGATATCCGCGAGATGGTATGAATCAGCATACTGTCTCAGTCGGCGAGCAGCCTATGCCAAAGTACATCAAGTTTTTCCGAACAGTGAGTGTATTGTTTCACAGTCGATAAACTTTTTGCTTAGGTAAATTGCATACTCTTTTCGACAAGACTGGCCATGCTGACCCAATACCCACCTCATAGACCCCTCGAGAGCTACCAGTACCAGATTAACAATCGTCCCCATGGGAGGTGTCGGAATCAGAAGTTCCTGCAATTTATATTTCTTTTCTTCTTTTTTTTTTTCAAAATGCCCCTTGGCAATTATTACCTTACATTTTCCTTCTTTCTTTTCGGTTCAGGCTTTTTTTTTTTTTTTTTTTTTTTTTTTTTTTTTTTTTTAGCAGGATCGACCTCGATTCCTCTTATCTGCTTACAACAAGTCTCGGTAGCTTGATGACAGCATTCCATAAGTGTACTGATTCGGGCTCAACAGTGTGAGTTATCTCAACCAATCAGCCAACTTGCCTTGGTCTACCGGGTGCCCCTGTTCTGCTAGGGACTTTGTCATCATGTCATCAACATGGAATTGCTTTCACGATGAATCATATCATGAAGCAAAGTCACCGTAGACCTCGGATACGTGGCACTGGCCTTCTCGAGACTGGACGACATCACCTTATAACAAGAAAGTGCCCCTTGTGTGATGGACCTGGTTTACTTCATATCATCTGGCGACAATTCAATCTGGTCTCGGCCAAGAAGCCATCCATGAAGATAAACTGAGCATTATAATCAACCAATACCTCGTTGTGACATACCGGGAATTCATCTCTCGAACTAGCTCTATTCACGTCTCAGCAGTCCACACTCATTCTCTTCTTTTAGTACCGGCTTCCGCTTCACTGGAGGACAGTCTTCTCTCCATGGTGGCTCGTGCCTCCACAGCATTGGTATCCTACCTTGGTGTCTCTAGGTACAACCAGGCGCACATATACCATTCTGTTCTTGGCTTGTCTCTGAAGCAACCTCAACTTTCATTTCCTTTCTGGTCTCGGCGGCACTAAAGGATGACAATCTTGACTCGCTCCTCGTGTGGTTGAATCACCTTCTCCTCTCGTTTCAACGACTTGGCTAATTCCAGCGGATCACAATCTTCTTCGCCTTCTTCTTCGGCATGATAGATCGGATTGTCGAAGTCATGCGAGGTGTAACCAAATTATTATCGATGAGATCAGGAAAGTAATCACTTGTGAGGTGAGGCAAATTCAAAAGGAAATAGAACAAAAAACATTGCCATTTTTATTTGTTTTTAAAACTGTAAAAATAAGCGAAAAACAAGGAATACTGCTTTTAATTACAAAAACATCCATTTATTACTGATGCAAAATGTTGCAAAATGAAACACATGAGGTGGCCCTTACAATGGACCAGTACGTTTCGGGCAAAACGTATGGCTTTCATGCAAACAAGATTAAAACACAAAAATACTACACTCCTGGATGAGTGACAGTGTCGCTTTTGGAGGCCTTCCAGTTGCCTGGTACGCACGACTTTATCCATGCTTCAAGCTCGCGGTCGCTGTCAACATCTTCAACCACTGAACGGGCATGACCAGGATCCAACATCCCTGCACTGACGAAGGTGTATGGTGGGCGACATCCTCTATTTGGTCTAGACGACTCTTGACCCGGCTGATAACCGACCCCAAACATGTCTGCTTTTATCACGATGTCAATGATCCTTCCCCAACCTTGGGCCTCTTTGTTCTTCACCACTTCCAGAGCTTGTTTATAAGAAGAAATAGACAGCTTCTTCTCTTTCTCAGCAACCAAGGCCTTCTCTACCTGGACGGTTTCAACTGCCAGACGGGATGCTCTACACCTTACATCGTCCATTTCTACTTCCTTCATTTTCTGGGTCGTGTCTTTCATCAATACCCCTCCCTCTATGGTGACGGTCGCACAAGAATTGTCATTAACAGGGAAAATTCCATCCTGCTCCAGAGGTTCTGGGACCACAGCCATTGGAACCTTTGGCTGATCCTCCTTAATCATCTTCATTCCCTTCTTGGCCTTCTGCACCATCTTGACTTTTGCAGAACCCTTCCTGGGCACAGGGTTGACATCCTCCTTCATAATCTGGGCCAAGTTAATGGTCTCGGAGTCCACCAAGTCCTGGACAACCTGCTTAAAAGCTCTACAGCCCTCAATGCTGTGTCCAGGTGCCCCAGAGTGAAATTCGCATTTGGTATTCTCATCATAGTTTGGTGGCCTCTTCTGCCGTTCTATAGGAAGCAATATCCTTGGCCGTACTAACGCAAGATCCATCAACCTTTGGAACAGAAGGGCGTAAGTCACGGGTGGTTCCTCGAACCGACGATCCTTTCTACTCTTTTTCACCTGGCTTTCAGCTCTCGGTGTCTTCCGTTGAGGTGGCAGTTGTTGCTGTTGAGCAGGTGAATTGCTAACAGGAGTGGATACAGTGATAGCATAAGGGCGATAACGATCTTTACTACGCTCTTTTCGGACAGGCATACCACCTGATTCAACTTTCTTAAGCTGACTGTCACCAGAGGATTTCTGTACCACAGATGACGGAGCATCCCCCTGAACTTTCTCCTTTGTCATCCAGCTTTCAATCCTATCCAACCTCTCGGCAATCGCCTTCTGCCCCCAGGTGAGCCCCTGCACGGCTTTGAACAATTCCCCTATCATCTCTTTCAGTTCAAGGGTGTCGGCGTTGGGAAGATCCATCAGCTTGGATTTGTTGAGTCTGACTGTAGGTCTTAATGGAAGAGCTATGCGCACCGGTTGACACCTACAAAACAGCAAATGGGTTAGTATGACTCACGCATGCAATGTCTGTCCATACCAGGAAAATTCTGTCCTTTGATTCCGGTTTCATCGAGACAGATAAGATTTTATCAACAATATTCTGACATCTGGGTGTCTCTCAACCTGAGTCTCAATTTAAAAAATAATGGACCTCGAGCATGGACAGACATGAGTTGAATGCAGATGAATGCGAAATGATATGATGCAAATGCATGAATGCAGGCCACTGTGCCACCAAATCATATGTAGACCCACTCTCTGAACTAGTCACAGTCATCGGGACTAAGTCACCATAAATCCGACTTGGGGGGTTCCGAAATAAACGGAACTGGAGACTATAATCATGAGAACGTCCACTGAACGGATGGCATTCAGATCCTCTGAACAGGTACTCTCAATTCAACCCGGGGATCCGAAATAAACGGAACCCGCTGATAAACCACGGACAGAACTCCGGCGTCCCAGAAATAAATGTCCATAAATTCGGCCGAACCAAAGTCACCAACGGTACCTGTAATGATCAACCCTTTCCCACTCACGGGTGTAGTCTAGGCCAGGGTAAGGTCGAGAGAAACGCAGCATAAATAACCTTCCGCAGAATATCATCCTGTGCACACCCGATGTATGCACCAATGATATCCCACCAGGGTCTGAACTGCTCGTGATATCAATGTTCCGCTAAGTGGCGTACACCACCCGCTTCCCATGAATCACTCTATTCCTAGGTTTCCTAGATTTCACTCATGGTCTGGGTATTGGACCTTTTACCTCGACTGACTCCCCCCCCACACAGAGAAAACAGACAGCCAGCCAGTAATGAATAATGAATATGAAATGCAAACATCAATGCACACAATCAATGCAAACAATAAATGTACATATATACAATGAATGCAATAAAATACAACAAGCAGAAAGCAACCAAAACCCTAATCCTAGAGAACGCTAGGAGAGACTCGCTCAGGGAAGATGGACCAGCAAGAGGTCAACTTCCCTACATCCCCAGCAGAGTCGCCAGCTGTCGCATCGCGCGAAAAACCGGCGGGAAAAGAAAGAACAACAGAGCCGCCACCGTGCGTTATTTATCCCAAAAGAGGGAAAGGAAACGCTCAAAGTAAACCTGGAAAAGACATGGTCTCGCGACCAAAGAGAATGGGTTCGGGAGTCGGTTATGCGAAGGGAAGGTATTAGGCACCCTACGCATCCGTAGTACTCTACGGGATCCACGCACAAAAGGAAGGAATATTGGTTGCTAAAACACTGCTCAAACACACACACACTGGCTGAAAGAGACAAAAGAGACTGACTGAAACTGACTCGGCAGGATGTCGCATCCTGGGCCTACTTAGTCTATCAGGCATAGACATCAGAGTCGAAGTAGTTCGGACTGGGGAGACGACACATGCTCGCTAGGATATCGCATCCTATGCATACGTATCTTCTCGGACGAGAGAAGAATCAGAGCATTCGTAGCTCGGCTGACACGCACACAAACAAACAGACAAAGGCAAACGTGGAGCCTGAATGCCAATCGTTGGACTTACATCAGCATCCGAACCAGAAAACGCACACAGGAAACCAACTGCCAATCGCTGGACTTATGTCGGACTCCAACCAGAACACACACAAGGGTGGTTAAGACACAAAGGGTGGAAAAAGAAAAAGGGCGAACAAACAAACTAAAAGGGAGACTAGTGCTCGAGCCTAATAGTTGCCAAACGCACACAAAAAAGAAAAAGGGCGCCCGGAGAGATCAGCTCAATCTCCTGCCTACATACTTCATCTGGTGTGAAGATCAGGGCGATGTAGTTCCCCTACGCAGGGACAAGGATCTAGCCTAACCAGATAACAGAGGGAGACACAACACTAGGGAGACTACGACTCGAGCCTAGATGTTGTCATGCAAAATCAACCCTAAGTTAAGGTTTCTAGCTAAATGGCACAAGGGCCAACCTATCCTAGACAAGACTTGCACAGGAAGCAAGGGTCTCGATTGCAACTAGGGCAAGAGAACAGGGAGGTCTCAATCGCAACGAGGGCGAGAGAAAAGAATTAGCGTTAGTTGTTAGTCAAACTCGGCAAGACATCGCGTCTCGTGCCTACGTATCTCATCTGAACATGAGAATCAGAGTTGCCGTAGTTCGGCTACGGGGGGAAAAAGGTCTCGATTGCAACTGGGGCAAGAGAAAGGAGAGATCTCAATCACACAGGGGTGAGAGGAAAGAGTTAGGCTCGATCGCAACGAGGGCGAGAGAGAGGATCGCAACGAGGGCGAAAGCAAACAAGGATTAGTCTAAACTAAACCTAACTTGCACAGGAAGCAAGTCTAGGCTAGCCTAAGAAGCAAAGCAATCACAATCACAGATAGCACACACTATATACATACAAGAGGCTCACACAAGGGTTAGGTTTTAGTTGAGGGGTCATATCAACCTCAACAAACAAACCTCTGGAATGGGGTGGAGTGTGCTCTTAACCTTGACATTGAGAGCCAAGGTGAAGCATGAAAGGAGATGAGGGATGTGCCTCATTGCTTCTATCCCTGGTCAGGGAGAGCATATGACAAGAATGTGTGGGTTCAGAAAGTGGGAACCCTTCTACACATTTGATACTGACTCAACTGTGCAATTGCACAAGATCTTGGGTTTTTATCTGAAATGCATCAACACAATGGTGTGAGCAAAACAGAAGACACACTGAATAGCAGGGGATAGATTGCTTATCCCTTGGTTCTGCCAATTGCCTCTTCACTTAGGAGGTCTTTGACTCTGTACAAGGACAAATTAAACATACACAAGCATTGCCTCTTAAGGAGGACTTCAGACAGTTTTCCCGGCCAAGTAACAGACCGGGTCTCCAGACTACATGAAGAAAGAGTAATTATACCTCAAAAGCAAATTGCTAAATAGCAAAGCAAAGCAACTAAAGCAACTAAGAGTACCTGAAAAAGTCAAACTAATCAGTAAACAGTTCAACAGTTAAATCAGAAGGAAATGAAACAAACAGTTAACAATAAACAGAAATGCCAAAGCACAAGACCAAACTCATATGAGTCATACCACCTACAACACAAAGGTTAGCACATGATATATAATCAAACTCAGCCAAATTAGCATGGTTTCTTTGAAGCATTGATGCTTAACCTGAAACAATGAACTCAACATAAGTCCAAAAGACCACTAGGACAAGCCTAGGGTCAAAAACAAAAGAGAAAGTCAAAACAGCAAAGAAAAGTCAACCAAAGTTAAATTCAAACATTTAAGAATCAATCTCAATTGGTCTCACATTCAAATCATGCATTATTATCATTTCATGAACATTTGAAGTCAAAGTAAGGCAAATGGCAGCTCAAAGAAGTCAACAGAATGACTTGCATCAAAAGTCAACTCAAACAATTTCAAAAATCATCAAATAAATCACATTCAATCCTAACATCTGGCATGGTAAGCATGTCAAATTTCATGGCATTTGGATGAGAGGAAAGCAGTCAATTAAAATCAAGAAGTCAAACCAAATTCAAGCATGCACAATGAAGGTCAACAAACATGGGTCAACTTCAAAAAATCATATCAAATTGAAAACAGCTGAGAAATGAATGGGATTAACACCAATGCAAAGCTCAAGATGTCTAGTTACTACATATGAAATTTCATGATCATACAATATGGTATGAGAATTTCCCAAAGGATTTGGCAACATGTATCACATAAAGTCAACCATTGACTAGGCAGGGAAGAAAATTCTCAAACAAATGGAAAACAACACAATTAATTCCAAGAAAAATCACACATCAACTAGACATATAATAGGGGGATCATGCAAAATTTGGGGTCATTTGGATGTAAGGAAACATGTCAACCAAAATTGGGAAAATGCACATTCATGTTGTGACACCAAATGTAACACCTTACTTCAAAAAATCATATCACACAAACCACAAATGAGAAATCCACAAACTTTATACCAAAATGAAGATGAATGAGTGTAGATTGACCACAAAAAATTTCAGAACCATTGGGTACATCATGATCATTTCACAAGGGTTTTGGCAAAAGGTATCAATTAGGCATACATGTTAAGAACCCTAGATCCATTTAAAATCCAGCCAATCAAAAATTAATTAAAAATCAGGATAAAATACTAGACATTCTTGTGAACAAGATGCAAAAAATTTCATGATTTTTGGAGTTGAATTGAGTGAAGTATGAATTTTGTAAGTTGATGAAACAAATGAGACAACATGAACAAAATCACATGGAAAGGTTGGTCAAAGTGGTTGACCGAGTGGCACTCCTGTAAATAAGTGCCTCATTAATCAAAACGGTGTGTTTTAGCATGGAGAATGAAATGTTCTCATTGGCTGTTGCCAATGGAACAGTGATGCGGACCAATCAAGCTCAAATTTCTGGGTTCAAAAACCCTAGGGTTTTAGCAGCATGGCAAAGCAACCTCATGTTATCACCAACATCAAAACAAATTCAAACACCATCACACAACAGCATGGCATTTAGTAATGTTCATACAGCAACCAAACAACAGCATACCAAATATAATTCATGGAAAATTCTGGGCAGAGTTCTAGGGTTTAAAAAGCAGCAGCATACATTCATCATCACCATGCATTCGAAATTTTCATATGCCCAGAAGTCAAAATCAACCATACTAATAGCATCAATAAACATCAAGCAACATAAATCCAACAGTGGTTTTCATTGAATCAACAACATATGAGCAAATCGATGGAAAATAATTTTGAACACACAAATGTAAATTCAGATTTCTCCATCATAACACAACCATTTCAAGCAAGGCATAGCATATTAGAATCAGCATGCAAAGACCTTTCATAAACATAGCACGATTTGGCAAATGGTGGAGGTCGATTACTTACTTGATTTTGAAGAAAAGTGTTGAACAATGGTTGTTTGTGTGATACAGCTCGAAACAGATGAAGACAATGGTGTATAATGATGGATGCTTGATGCCCTTTTGCTCAGCTATGCATGAAAATGTCCAAATCGTGTTTTGCCATGGAAGTGATCTTGAAGAAACAGAGCTCGAGCTGCACTTTCAGTTGGTAAATGGTGCTTCAAAGGACTCCCAAATGTGGGCTAGATGATGAAGGAACCAAAGGTTACTCGAGTTCTTTTAAGGATTTGGCAGAAATTTGCAAAATGTGAAGATGTTGATTGAGAGAGAATGCAAGTTTTTTCTGTATGGAGGCTGTGATTCTAGGGTTGCAAAATGTCAGAAATGAACTTAAATATGTCTGTTTAAAGTTGGTTTAAGACATGCTAAGCTGGTTTTGTTTTAATGAGATCATTTGCAAAAATTGCTAATTTTGACACAAGTGTAAATGGAGGTACATGGCTGCACGAATTGGGCTTGGTACAGGCTGCATATGACCAATCTTCTTGCTGTTTTTGGTCTGTACATAAATTGCTAACCTTGCTTTTACTTAATGAAGCCAATTGCAAAATTAACAAGTTTGCACCTTTTGGTCAAAATGGTAGCATGGTGATAGCATGAACACAAACTTGGACTTGGAGCATGTTGCAAATACCATATGAAACAAATCCCAATTGGCCAAAGTGAGAAAAAATCAAAGAATCAAAAAGTCAAACTTTGGTCAAACTTGATTTTTAGATGAAATAGGTCAAAAAATGCCATTTTGATTGGCAAGGTTTTGGTGAATGAAATTTATATTTTTGGAAAGAGGAGGAAAAATGTGGTTTGTAGGAAAAAACCCCACCAAATTTGGCCTTATGGTTCATGAGATATGGCTCTTTGAAGTTCACAAATTTTTGAAATTGAATTGATCATATCTTGACAACCATGCATGGGATTTGAGAGTTCTTGGACTTTTTGAAAATGGGAGAACAAGATCTTCAACTTTCATGTTGGGCAAAAATTCATTTGAAACTTTTATCATGATGCAAGCTGAGGATCAAGAAGTTTCCATTTTTGGCAGTTAAAATTACAGGTCCAGTTTCTATTTTTGGAAATTTTCTGATTGGCTTCAAATTCTTCAGTGATGTTGATTGCCATGATATATGAGGCCTATTGGGACATGAATAAACTCTCTCAAACCATTTCCATCCATCAAAACCATAAAATCAACCACAGTTGACCAACTTTGACTTTCTAGGGTTTCTGACTGACTGTGCATGAACTGATGACTTCTGAACATCCAACCCTTGACTTGAACACTTCAAATGGACCTCCAAGTCATGTGAACTTGATGGACAAACCCTAGGGCCTTGGCTCCTTGAGAAACAACCTTGCTTGATTGGTTGACTGATCTCCTGATCAGTTTGACCTAATTCTTGACTTGCTTGCTCTTGAGGCAACTGGGGACAATGCAATGCTATGCAATGGATCATGATATGCTATGACCTAATATGAGAATGTATGTACAATAACAGGTGCAAATTTGAGGTGCTACAATACCATCACGGTTGGAATAAATAATCGTGGTGAAATGTTAAAACACAAGAGTGGTGTTGTTGGGATTTAAATCAATGACCTATAAATTAGTTCACAACGGTTGTCTTTTTTACCTGTTATTATTGTAGCGGGGTTTTCGTTACCTTTAGGATTATTGACTAAACCAAAAGTAAACATACAATTCGAGTCGTCACCGCACTTTTATTTGTCCAAAGGAAAGGCTAAAAAGCGAACAAAAGCCAAGGTAAGAAGTTTTTCAAATCAAAAACTAATAAAAATGTCAGAGATCTGGGTAAGGGGGTTGGTTATGAAATGGGAAGGTTTTACGCATCCAAAACATCCGTAGTACTCTAAGGGAACCCTTTTTGCAAATATGTGTTGTAGGTTGGTATTTGTGAAAAGATTTGTACAAAAGATTGAGGGGATGAGAGAAGAATAGATTATATTTACAAATTTTGTTGTTTGAATGGATGAACCTGTTGCCTACGTACCATCACAAAGGAGGATCAAAACCTCGTAGTTCGGGGTAAAAATCTCAAAGATTGGTGAATGGATTTGACCAAAAGCCTTAAGGTCTTTTGTTATCAAAGGGAGAAAACTCAACCTAAACCAACAATCCACCATGTGAGGAAGGCTTCAACATACTAGTGAGGGGTTAACCCTATAATAAGTATGGAAGACTTATAATCCAATCACTAAGAATGATGTGAAATTTACATCAACCACTATGATAACTCAAACTTATGACTAATGTTTATGAAAAGGTTTTAACAAAGGTGGCCATTGGAACCACAAAATCAACTTGAAATGAGTTATATTTACAAGTTAGATGTATTTACAAAATTAAGTCAAAGTTGGATCAAAGGTTTATTCACAATGAGTATTTATGAAAAGATTTTGAAAAGTCAAAAGCATAAAGCCTAGGTTTCTAGTTTGAAAGAAAGTCAAAGTTTGTAAGAAAAGATTTTGGCTTGGTTAGAGTGGGAGAAGAAGAGAAGGGCTATTCCTAAAGCATACAAGGATAAGAGAGAAAAGATAAACCCTTGGAGTTCTTTTTCTTGAAGTCATAGAGATGACTCAAGGTACTCCTTTCTTTTGGACTTAGCACACAATCAAGCAATCAAACAATTTGGATTCAAACTCCTAGGATCTCCATTTGGCTTGTCTCTCTTAACTTGACTACTCATGACAATGGTCCTCTTTTTACTATCTCAAGATGGAATCCCTATCACACAAGAGCAAACATCAAAAAGTTCACAACACAGTAAGAGGAATAGACAAAAAATAAGTTTAGATGAGAAGTCCTTTAAAGTTAACTTTGAAATTTAGCATTCTAAAGGCATGAGGCCTAGTTGCTCTTCAACAAGTTTAGCATTCTAAAGGCATGAGACCTAGTTGCTCTTGAACTCCTTTAAGCATAGGTATGTCCTAATTCTAAGTCCTTTCTCCTTTTTGCATTAGGTTCACAAAAAACAAAGACAAAGCAAACACAAGACAACAATATATTATACAATAATGAACTCAAATGAGCAAAAGAAAAAATGACATAAACATAAAATATGTGCTCAACTGAGCAAAATGAAAAGCAATATGAATAAATGAGCAAGAAATAAATGACATTAAAAGTAAAGGGCAAGAAATTAAATGCTCAAATTAAAGTTAGTAATTAGTGAAGTTATGTTTGTTTGTCATAAGACAATGTAGCGCTATGTTAAGCAATCGTAAGTGGACTAATGTAGTAGTCACACCTATCTGAGATCGGTCAATAAAACTATAGGCAATGGATACTGCAAACAAAATGGTAAGATTATGTAGTACATACCATCAGCCCATACACAATCGTACAAACTGTTCTAATGTTGGAGCAAGCTCCACAACATAATTATTGTATCCATTTTTAATATGCTTTTGATATGTAATTTATTTTATGAAACTATTTTATTTCATATTGAAAACAACGTTCATTTCATAATGATTACAACTTTCGATTATAACAATTAAAACAACAACACGAAAAAACAAATAAAACGACTAAGTACGACAACATATCTAGGAGATTACAGCCATCAAGAGAATATCATATGAACTATGCATTATAATACGACAATCACTGTTAGTTTTAACTAACTCTCAGACACGATGTTCTCCATTATTGTTGAACACCGTAACAAATCTTTCGATTCTTCTGATTTTTTCACTGTCTCCAATATTTTCATCTAACTAACGGATCAAGCTCCTCTCAAGATGCTCGAAAGTATCAGAAATCAGATCCTCATCGGAGGCTTTACTGTCGAATAAAATAAATTAGCATTTTTATGATGATATAAGACATTTTAAAGAAAAATTCAAGGAAAGAATAAGAAAATGGATGGCAGATGGTGGAAATGGAATAATCTATTTATAATTAAAATATATATAACATAAGAGGCAGGAGAGATAACTCATGCTTTTAATGTCAGTATGCATGCGCCTTAAGTATTGGCATTGACACTACTGTATGAATCAGAGATAATGACATCTAAGACTAATTTAAAATGCATGATTAATCTTCTATGTGACAATTTTTTTTAAACATTATCACTTTGATAAATAATTTAAATGTTACTTATTTAAATTTAAAAAAAAAAAAACTTAATTGTTTTAAAGAAAAATTCAACTAAGACAGTAAAGAAAAAAAATAGATAAGCAAGGTAGGTTTGAATAAGGTATGTCGATTAAAAAAAATTGAGTTACTGCATGTCAATCAAGTCATATTTTTCGCTAATACTTCCCCAAACATAATCTTTTATCAAGAATAAATTCGAAAATTATAAGTTGGCAATGATAAGTTAAATAGTGTGTGGTTAGAAGTAGTTCAAATTTATTTCATATGTTATCATTAGATGCATAATTAAAGATCATATGTTATCATTAGATGCATAATTAAAGATCATATGTTTTTTTTTTGTAATTTTTATCATTTAAGTATTTTAATTAGTGTGGGCATTCCAATGGAGACTGCATAGACTATTTTAGGTAGACAATGAAATAATGGAAGGAAGACAACACTATACACCATAATGGAAAATGAAAACAAGAGAAAATAAAGCTTGTGGGTTGTGTGGGACTGTTTGTAAGATACTAGAGATCTTTATGGGGATCATACATGCTACTAGCCATAACAACAAAATAGATATCAAAACATGTGATATGATATCCACAAGGAAAAAACAAAACAACCAGCTTTACGATTACAATGAAAGAACACCATAGTATCCATTGTTTTTATGGCTTCTAGTGCTATTAGCAATGTTCTACCTGCATGGAATTTTAGCAAGTACTATTTGACAGTGAGCATGTGTATTTTTAATGACCCTTCCATAGGTGAGTTGGACTGGTCTCAAAATTCAAAAAACGTCTGCAAAAGTATTTATATATTATTCATCAAAGATGACCTCACATCAACGGTAGGAGTTAAACCCAGGATTTTCGATTGTTGATTTTATTGAACATTTTTAATTAAATCTACAGTAACTTATTTACTCTCCACTCTCCACTCATGGATGATAATGCAAACATTATGAGTATATTTGTCCATTATGTACCACGATGTTTTATGTGTTACCCTTGTATCACAATTAAATTGATTGATGCATCATGTTTGTCTGTTTTGTAAATTTTGAGAAAGTGGCAATATGAGGAGTATATTTTGTCATCTTGTTACCATAATGTCTCGTTTTTGTTCTTATTATCCCATTCCATTATTGATGCTTGGAAAAAGTGTCAGATATGAAAACAAAACCTATTCATTGGTTCTTGTTGTCTAAGTTAAGAATAGAATAGACAAGTCATTAATGTTAGATATAATTTATAGTTTAGAAGTGTGAGTTGTAGTTGTTTTTTTTAAGTTTTCAGAAAGTGCATTACTCAGGTAGTTTATGTTAGTATTTTGTCTACATGACATTTTTAGTTTTGTATTTAAACAAGTTGTGTAACTGAATTGCAGAGCATCATCTTTCATTCAAAAGTTAGTTACGTTTTTCTCTCTCTTTCTTTTCATCTTCATTCTCAACCTTGTGCACCAACAATTGGTATTTAGAGCTCCGATTCGATTCAAAGGAAAACATGAGTGTACGGTGAGGCGTGTCTAATTGATTTTGTTTCTTGAATTCGCGTTGAATTCACAATCAGAATCGTAACAGAATCGCATTTCTTGATTTTGCGGGATTGGAAAACATGATTGTTTTGTGAGAGTTGTGAGTTTCAATGCACAAAATCGAATATGAACGACGGAAACGGTAGCTTGAATACAAAGCTTCCAGTGTTTGATGGAAAGAATTAGAATCTGTGGTCAATTCAGATACATGTGTTGTTTGGCGCTCAAGATGTTCTTGATCTCGTCAACGACGGTTATGTTCCGGTTGCGGCGGATGCGACAAAAGCACATAGAAATGCACAAAGAGAAACGAGGAAGAAAGATCAAAATATGTTGTTCTACATCTATCAGTGTGTGGACGCGAACATGTTTGAGAAAATTATTGATTCGACGAGGGAGAAGGTTGCGTGGGACACACTAGTATAGTGCTACGGCGGTGTTGCTTCAGTGAAGAAGGTGAAACTTCAGTATCTACATAAACAGTATGAGAATCTCAACATGAAGGATAATGAGAAGATACCTAATTATATCTCTAGAATGATTCTGATCACCAATGAGATAAAATCTTGTGGAGAAACTTTGTCAGAACAAGTAATCATTGAGAAGGTACTGAGATCTCTTACTCCCAAATTTGATTACATTGTTGTAGCAATTGAACATTCTAAATACCTAAGCATCGTGAGGATTGAAGAGTTGTAGAGCAGTCTAGAGGCACAAGAGTTGCGTCTGACTGAGGGAACCTCTGAAAGAGTGGTAGAGTAGAATCTGAAGGCGTCTTCTGGGAAGAAAAGTCAGAAGCAGCCTTGGTCAGAAGCCAAGAAGATACATGGTGGTCGTTCAATGCTACTGTTGTAAGAAGTTTGGCCACATTGCTGCTGATTTTTGGTCAAACAAGGAAAGAAAATCATAAGAAGAAAATATAGCTAGAGGAGATTCTGATGATGAGCTTGTGTTATTGATGGCTTCTGAATCTGATTGTGCGTATTTGGTAGACTGGTGGTATATGGACACTGACTGGTCAAATCACATAACTGAAAAGAAACGATCGCTAGTTAATTTTGACTCTAGAAAGAGGACAGAGATCATATGTGTCGATGATAAATACCTCAACACTGAAGGTATGGGAAATGTCAAAGTCAATGTGAAGAAGGGTAAAATTGTTCTGATCAAGGATGTTTGGTATGTTTCTGACATGAAGAGAAATCTGCTAAGTGTAGTTCAGCTCATTGAGAAAGGTTTCTCAGTTACTATAAAGAACAATCTCTTGAAGTTGTATGATTGTGATCAGAATCTGATTATGCAATATGAGCAGAGAAGCAATAGAACATTCAAGGTGAATGTGGAGACATTTGAAACTAAATGCCTTAGTGTAGAAGGCGCTGAAGATGACAGTGAGTTGTGGCACAAGAGATTATGGCATCTTAATTTCAAAAACTTAGGGCATCTAAATTCTAAGAAGATGGTATATGGAATTCCCAAGATTGTGAAGCCTAAGAAGTCATGTGAGATATGCATGAAAGGCAAGAAATATAGATTTCCATTTGCATCATAAGTATCCCCAAGAGAAAAACATGGTTTCGGAGTAGTACATTCTGATTTTTGTGGACTATTTGAAGTACCTTCACTTGGAGGAAATAAATATTTTGTGTCGTTTATGGATGACTTCACAAGAATGACATGGATAGCACTCATCAAGTTTAAGCATGAGGTGTTTGTTGAGTTTCGGAAGTTCAAGGTGAATGCTGAAAAACAGAGTGGTCAAAAGCTGAAAGTTATAAAAAATGATGGTGTAGGTGAGTATAACTCTACAGAGTTCAGGAAGTTATGTGAGGAGAATGGAATTGAGCATGAGGTGACTGCTCCATACACTCCTCAACACAATGGTCTTGCTGAAAGAAGAAACTAAACTTTGCTTGATATGACATAGAGCATGCTGAAGAAGAAGAAGTTGTCTCACACCTTGTGAGGAGAAGTTGTTGCCACTGCAGCATACGTGCTCAACAGGTGTCCAACAAAGAAGATGAAAAAAATTGTTCCTTTTGAGAAATGTACTGGTGATAAGAAAAGTGTGAGTCATTTCAAAGTATTTGGTTTTGTTTGTTACAAACATGTTACAGGTGCTACTAGAAAAAAGCTAGATGATATAAGTAAAGTAATAGTACTGATTGGGTACCATAATACATGTGCGTATGAGATTTATTGTCCAGTTACCAATAAGGTGTTGATTCAGAAAAGATGTTGTTCCGAACGAATCAGAAGCATGAGATTGGAACGAGTCCAACTATGGTGCATTGTTAACACCTGAGTTAACTTTTGAAAAGATTTCTAACTCAGAAGGAGAATCTGCCTCTGAAGGAGATTCTGCCTTTGAAGATGAGTCAGAGTCTGATGGTGATTCTGAGTCCGAAATGAGTCAAAGTCTGATAGTAACTCTAAAGCTGAAGAAGACTCAAAAGGTGAATATGATGATGATTCATATTTTGATGGTACTCTAGATTTTGGTGGTACTCCGGAATATGGTGGTAATCCTACCTCTGACGGTGGTCATGCCTCTAAAGGTGGAGCAACTGAAGGTGGTCCAGCCTCTGAAACCAGACCACAAAGAATTCGTCAGATACCATGGAGATTTGCAGATTTTGACATGTTGCGAGATACTGAGATAGACTTTGAAGGGGAAGTTATTCAGTGTGTCATGTTAATAAACTCTAAACCAGATAGTGTTGAAGAAATGCTCAAGAAGAAAGTGTGGCTGAAGTCCATGAAAGAAGAACTTAAGGCTATAGAAAGAAACAAGACTTAGGAGTTGAGTGAGCTTCCAAAGAACAAGAAATCCATCAACGTCATATGGGTTTTCAAGGTGAAACTTAAGCATATTCAGACCAATTTCAAAAGACCAAAAATTTCATAACTCATTTAAATCATTTTGTGCCCTTTGTGCACTTTTCCTTTTAAAAAAATTCTCAAAGTTTAGACATGACTCATTTCCATAGTTGAGATATAATTCTCCTATCCTCATATCATGTCATCTGCATTCAGGGATAAAATTCGGGTCTTTTAGTAGTCTATCTCTCACCATGATCATATGAAGAATGTCCTTCTTTATATTTGTTAGTTGAAGATATTTAAATAGGAGCAACTGTCATACCCCATTTTTGTCCAGGTATTTTAAATTCATCTGATACATGTCCATTTGTCGAGTTTTGCATTTTTAGCCATATTCATTTTTATCATAAAAAAATATCACAATAATCATGCATATATGCATTATAGTAAAATAGTCAATATAAAGTCAACATTTTACATGCTGAAGAAATTGACTAAAATTGTATTTTTATTATTATGCATTTTTCAAAATAAATTCATGATCATTTGATTTATCATAAAAATGTCCATTTGAATTTTATTAATCATTTTCATGCATCATAAAACAAGAATTAGTAATAAATCATTTGCAGGTGATATAATTTTAACAAGGACAATAACTTTTGATGATGAAAACTAATGTATTATAATAAGTCAAGCATGAACAGTTAATCAGATAAGATGCAAACCTAATCATTAGGGTTTGATAGACTTGACTATTTGATGATGGCCATCAAAATGGAATGTAACTAAAGTCGCATCTCAAGCCACTCAAGCAAGTTTCTACAAAAGAGAAAGCATATGGAAAAGTCATGAAGTGCTTAGGACCCTTCTAATTTAGTAGTGAGTGAAAAAGTGTAAGGCATAAGGATTTTATCGTAAAAGTGAATGGATAAAGCACGCGCGCACACACACGCACACACACACACTAAAATACATTTTCAAGTTGTTTTTACCAAAGAAAATATTTTCAAAAATATCTTGAAGTTGTGAGAAATGAATTAGGAACTGTCAAAATTTCTATAGGCAAAAATTTGACTTATCTAATCGATTGTAACTTTTGTCTAATCAATTAGCTCAATTAAAACTTGAGTCTCAAGAGATTAGGAGAACACCTTAATAATGTGCAATGACTAGATATATTTTCCTCCCATTTTTTAACTTAAAATTGATTATATTTCAAACTTCTAATCGAATGTAAACATGTTCCAAGCAATTAGATTGTCATAAATTGCATTTATTTGAAATTCATTTTTAAGCCAACCTCTAGCCTATAAATAGAGGTCTCTTCCCCCATTTCATTTAATTTAGAATCGTGTTTTGACAAAAATATCTCTCTCTCTCTCTAAACATTTTGTTTACTTTCTCTCACTAATACTTTAGCCATAATTCCTTTGTGAGAAAGTCTTTTTGTGAGTGAGAATATTCTATAGTTCTAGAAGGATAGAATGGTAAATTCACCAAAGGAATCTTTTGTATACACCTTGGTTGAATATTATCCATTTAGATATTAGTTTGGGTTAGAAGCTAAACTCGTTGAAAGCTTTGGTTAGGGGATTCTGTTATCAAACTCTAGTTTAGGTTGGAGATCACTATGTGATAAAATATCCCAAGTTCTTTGTCAACCCATGATAAAACCAAGATAGGTTGAAGCTCAACCCGATATTAAAAGCTTCATAGGTTCAAGATTAGCTTGATATTAAAATCTCACAGGTTATTGATTATCTCGTGTAAAACCAAGGTTTAACGTTCGTGAGCTCAGTCAGTGTAAAACCTTGCAAGGTTTAAGGAACTTGAAGACTAGCCGCTCTGTGATCCTTGTTCGTGGAGAGAAGACTAATTGCTTCAATGTACCATGTGAAGAAAGGACTAACCGCCTTAATTCACCATTTGTAAGAGAAGACTCAAATTGTTATATACTGAAGTCTTGTATTATTTGGTTGGAGGTCAACCATCATTTCCTTGTATAAGGAGGTTCATGAGTCTTTCTTACTAAAACCTTTCAACTTTTATTGGATACTCTTAAGATCAATTCTTGGAGAGAGAAGTAGGTCATTTTCTTGTTTGACAAAAGTTTTATACATCGTGGTGTTCACTTCTTTCTCTTAACTCTTTATTTTTCTACTGCTAATTATTTATAATGATTTTACTTCACAAAGTTTTTCAAAAGCACATTTTTTCTAAAAACACAATCCCCCCTCCCCCACTTTTATGTTTGAAGTATCAAGTCCAACATGGCCTTCCTAGGATGATAGGAACTTGAGCATCTTCTTCTATATCCATAATTAAAAAGTAGGTAATGATGTAGAGGTGCCTGACCTTAATGGGCACATCCTCTAAAACCCCTAAGGCATGTTCAACTGTCATATCAGCAAGTTGTAGGGTAATATTGGAAAGCTTCATGTCACATAAGCCTAACATTTTGTACACAATTAAGGGAATTGAGTTGATGTTATGTCGTAGGTCACATAAGACCCTATCAAAGCTCAAAGAGCCTATTTCACATGGAATCACGAAACTCCCTAGATCTTTTAACTTAGGTGGTAGCTTGTTTTTGATTAGGGTGTTACACTCAGTAATGAGCGATATAGTCTCATTGTCTTCTATCTTCCGTTTCTTTGAAAATATTTCCTTCAAAAATTTGGCATAGGTGGGCATATGGGATAAGACCTCAAAAAAAGGTATGTCAACATGATCTTTTTTAATAGCTCTACAAACTTCCTAAATTGTGCCTCAAACTTTATTTTAGCTAGCCTTTCCGAAAATAGGATATGGGGTTTGTAGGGAGGAGGAGCAACATATGATTCTTCCTTCTCTTCCTCTTCAACAACCTCCTTTTCAGGTGGTATTGGCTCATTTTATTCCACTTCCACATTCTTCTCGATTTTACTCTCCTCTTACTTATCGTTCTCACCAGGCCCATCCAATAACTTACCATTCATAGTCATAATTGCATTATTCATTTATCCCATTTGGTTTTACTCAGGGTGTCTTGGAAAGAATCCAGGAGAGGAAGTCAACAAAGCTTGTTGTTGTGCAACCTGGGAGATTTGAGTCTCCAACATTTTTTATGGGTGACAATGAATTCTACTTTGGTAGATAGTTGCCTAAGAACCTCATTAGCTTTAAGATTCACGTTTATAAACTCTTCGTTTTGGCAAGTCTGGATTGCCACAAAATTCTCCAACATTTATTCCAAATTAGATTTCCTAGGGGTTTCTCCTTGTAGGAAACCCATGGGTCCCATGGTGTGTTGCTATTGATTAATTTTATAGGAGAAGTTTGGGTGATCTTTCCACCCCGGGTTATAGGTGTTTGAATATGGGTTATGCGTTGGTTATTAACATAGTTGATGTTGTCATGGATGAACCCTCCTGTAAGGACCATCTGATAATCACCAACAATGTGCCCATTTAACTTGCAAACCTCACAATAGAGGACCATTGGGGTGCCAGGAGCCATGGAAGCTACAAGTGTGGGTGCAAATGGTGTTATGCTAAAATTCTCAATCTTTTGGTAGAGAGCTTTAGCCTTGGGCGTTCATGTGATCGAATGGACTAACTTCATAAAGCCCGCCCGTTTGAGGGGCTTTTGTGATTTTCTCTCGGGCATTTTCCCATGAATGATGTTTTTTTCGCCATGTCCTCAGTCAAATTGTAAGCCGCATCTTATGGGTTATGTATGAGGGTGCCACCGGAAGCCATATCTAGGGTCCTCCTTATGGAGTAAAAGAGTATGTTATAGAATGTATGAACGATTAGCCATTTCTCTATCCCGTGAGATAGGCACAAACTCAACAAGTACTTGAAATTCTCTCATGCATCAAATAAGGATTTTGAAATTCTGGTATCAGATATGAGATGTCGAAGGTAATGTCACGACACTAATATCTAAACAATATGAACAGGATAAAAGATAAAGAACAGTAATGCAAGTGACACAAGCAATTGTTAACCCAGTTCGGTGCAAACTCACCTACGTCTGGGGGCTACCAAGCTAGGAAGGAAATCCACTAAACAGAATTAGTTCAAAGACTCTCAGTAAACAACTTCAAGTTACAGTCTTTTCACTTAATCTCTACCCGTGTGACTTCTACCTAAGAACTCTTAGATATGAGATCCTACTCACTCCCCCTCAATCACAGCAGTGATATAAAACAAGAATTACAATGAAAAGAAGACACTCTTCAAGAACACATACTTGATCTTGCTTAAAAGCTTCAATCAAGTAAACACACACTCATGCTTCAAAGCTTAGAATGGACAAATTACAACTCAAAAATCAGTCCAATTCAATCATCTATGGATGAATGAATGGCTCACAATACACACGACCACACAAGACTAAAACCCTTATTCTCTCTCAATATTTCGTTCGTTATTTCTTGTGTGTTGAAACCAGATATTCCATGCCCTATTTATAGAATCGTTTGGCTGGGCTTGGACATCATAAAACCCTAAAACTATTTTCCTTTCATATCTTCTCATGACAACTGATTATATCTCGTTGGGAAATAAGTCAATCTGGTTGTAATTACTGATTGAGGGCGCGTTCAATCATTACATCAATGACACATAAATTAGCATAAAAAACGCAATCACACAATACATAACATTTAGACTGAATGTTCTGTATACATATGTCATGACATCGGGTCTGACATCTCAGTAAAATCCTGCATATTCATATTTTAAACACCCTGCAGGTACATGTTATCTTATGTCAAGATAACACTTGTGACAACTTGTGAACACTCTAGGTTTTACCAAAATTGCTGCCAACACACAGAACCAACAAACTCCCCCTTTGGCAAATTTTGGTTAAAACATACATCACACCATTTGTTCACAAGAGAATAATCACATCAGCAGTTTAGCAACAGAAGTAATAAAACACACATTTACTAGCTAAAATAGCAACTAGTAAACACATATTAAACACACATGTGCTTCTTCTCCTTCTCCCCCTCAGTCTCCTCAACACAGACATCTCCTTTAACATCACCTGTAACAAACACAAAACATCCTTTTCAACATCATCTGTCAACTATTTATAGCATAGCTACTTCTGTCATCTGTTTATAGCATAGCTACTTTAGCTACTTCTCCCCCTTTTTAGCCAAAAGAGACCAAAGAGACCAATGAGACAAAATAAATGTCTATTAGTCAAATAGAATGTCACATAGAATGTCAAAACATATTGTTAGGTGTTACAGAACCACAAAAATACACAGCTTAACAAGCTGAGATAAAAATCCAGAGAAATCAAAAGGAACCCAGAAAAACCATCAAAACATCAAAACAAGACTGCCAAAAGAACATTCAGAACATCCAGAATAGCATATCAACAGAACATTGGGGGGAAAATTTCTTCAAAACTTAGTCAGAGGAGCTTGCATCTTCATCAGCTTCAGAACCAGAACTGTCACTTGATTCATCTTGAGATTCAGACCTCTCACTAAAGGTTTGGGCTTCTGTTTCCTTGGCATGTCCAACAGTATCTCTATCACCTTGCTCTAAGCTTTCAACCAGAGCCTCCAAAGATTCTTTCCTGGCTTTAGCTACCCTTATCCCAGTCTCTAATTCGTTACAAGTTTCTTTCAGTTCAGCAATCAGACCACCTTAAGAGGTTGGCTTCTTCACAGCAGATGTCATGACAATGTCATTGACATGACTGCCTTCAAATAATTTGTAATGATCTGACAGGGGAGGTTTTCTTCTACTAGGAAGATCATTTGTGCTCAGAATTCCAGGTTGCTGGCTCAGGATTATCCCACAAATCATTGAGGGAAAAGCTATGGGCAGTTTCACTGCATTTGTAGAAGCATGTTTGGCAATTTGTTCAAACATGAATCTACCATAATCAAAATTCAGCTTGGTTCCAACAACAAATATGAACCTTCCAAGAGCATTTGAGATTGTAGAGATGTGATTGGTTGGTACCAGTTTGCTGACCCTATCTTGTGCAAGATAGCATATTTCACAGTTAGCTTTCCAGCAGGGAGATGCTTCTTGCTAAGCCACTCCTTGACCTGTCTAGCAGTTATTTCCCTACAGACCTCATTGTCTGTGGCTTCTAGTTGACAAGCACCTTTTGTTCCTCTTCCTAGGAACTTATTAATCACAGTTGGAGAAAAAATGATACACTTCCCTCTAACAAACACCTTACAAAACTCTTTGTTGTTTTTATCAGGGATATTCACCACAAATTCTTTAACCAGACCTTCAAAACAATGAGATAACCCAGTAACAGTTTTCATTAATCCAGCAAATTTAATCACCTCCATGACCTCTTTAACCTCCACAGCATCCTTGCCCAGTTCTCTTTCTACAGCCACTCTCCTTTGGATTACAAACTTCCATTTTGCTGCTCCATCTTCAAGATGGAAGGAAATATTATCCAAGTGTACAGCAGCAACTTTTGTAGGGGATTTTCTAACAGTTGTCCTCTTGACAGGAGAGATGTCAGGGACATCTTCTTCAACATCTTCATCTGAGTCAGAACTTTCTCTTACTTTTCTCTTCTTCACCTCCACTTTTCTCCAAGACTTTGAGGGGCCTACAGTAGTAGCCTTCTTAGCAGTTTTGGCTGTCATCATCTCAGCCATAGACCTACCCTTTCTGGTCTTCATCCTCTTAGCTACACTAGGCTTCAAGTGATGAAGCAAGCTATCATCTTTATCATCCGAGCTCTCATCTTCCAGATCAATCACCTTCTTTGCAGAATCATGCTTCTTAGACTATGAAGCATTGGCAGATGCCACAGATTTCTTACTAGACAAAGTTTGCCCTAAAGAGCATAATCCTTCAGCAGCTATATCTTTTTCAGACCTAGATGAATCATCATCTTTCTCATTGTGAGGTCCAACCTCAGGAGAGGGGTCCCTTCTTGATAGAGGAGTAGAAACTCCATTTACAGAGTGTCCTTCATTAAGGATCCTCGTGACAAGTTTCTAATGACACGATCAGTATGATGCATGTCGTCCTTAGAGCTAGGGGTATTAGAACTGTTACCTTGAGTATGGCATGCAATGGAGGATGAACCAGGAGCGTCACCTGGAAGGACAGACAAGGGAATTACTTCTAAAATGTCTTCATTAAGAAAGTCCATAGAGGGCGTTCTAGCTTTGTGCGTAGGTTTGGTGTTTTTAGAACCAGTTGGTGAAGGATGTTGTGACATCTTGTTGTTCTTGTGGAAAGATTTTTGTTTCCCTAGCAGAGAAGGTTGATGAAGTTGAAGGAAGGTGGAAATTTTTGAGTAGAGGTTGCGTGTGAAAAGGCTATAGATGGAAGTTCCAATACTAGGTGATGATTTACCATAAATGAGGCACTTTCTTTTAAGTGGGCAGACAATATTTTTATTACCTTTTCCACTCCAAATTAATTGCTATAAATTCTCATAGATACAAATCCCTAATTTCCCTCTTAGACATTCAAACTGATTAGCATCCAAAGCCTTTGTAAATATATCATCTAGCTTCATTTCAGTAGTAACATGCTCCAGGGCTATGATTTTCTCTTCCACTAGTTCTCTAATAAAATGATGACGAATATCAATGTGTTTTGTCCTGCTATGCTGAATAGGATTCTTAGAAATATTTATAGCACTCAGGTTATCACAGTATAATGTCATGACATCTTGCGTGACATTGTATTCAGTCAGCATCTGTTTCATCCAAACCAGTTGAGAACAACTACTTCCAACTGCTATGTATTCAGCTTCAGCAGTGGACAGAGACACACAATTTTGTTTCTTACTAAACCATGATATTAAGTTATTTCCCAAGAAGAAACATCCTCCTGATGTGCTTTTCCTATCATCAACACTTCCATCCCAGTCAGCATCACAATATCCAGTCAGCATAGATCCAGATCCATGAGTATACAACATCCCATAGTCACTGGTGCCATTGACATATTTCAGTATCCTTTTCACTTGGTTTATGTGACTGACTTTTGGTTCAGCTTGATATCTAGCACAAACACCTACAGCAAAAGCAATGTCAGGTCTGCTTGCTATGAGATATAGTAGACTTCCTATCATGCTTATGTAGAGACTTTGATCTACACTAACACCATTTTCATCTTTAGAGACTTTCAGATGTGTAGGAGCAGATGTCCTTTTATGACTTGCATTCTCCATGCCAGACTTCTTAACAATGTTTTTGGCATATTTGCTTTGAGATATAAAGATAGAATCTTCCATCTGATTGACTTGTAGCCCAAGAAAATAGGTCAGCTCTCCAACAAGGCTCATTTCAAATTCAGACTGCATTTCTTTTACAAAATGTTCGACCATCTGATCTGACATCCCACCAAACACAATATCATCCATATATATTTGAGCCACCATGAGTTTTCCTCCTTCATTCTTAACAAATAGGGTCTTGTCAATGCCTCCCTTCCTGTATCCATTGTTAATGAGAAACACTGTGAGTCTATCATACCAAGCCCTAGGAGCTTAATTCAAACCATAGAGGGCTTTCCTCAGCTTATACACATGTTTTGGAAGATTTGGATTTGTAAATCCTTTAGGTTGTTCAACATACACTTCCTCGTTTAAGTAACCATTCAAGAAGGCACTTTTTACATCCATTTGAAACAGTTTAAACTTCAGAATACATGCCACTCCAAGCAATAGTATAATGGACTCAAGGCGAGCTACATGGGCAAATGTTTCATCAAAGTCAACTCCTTCAACTTGAGTGTATCCTTGTTCTACTAATCTTGGTTTATTTTTAGTAACCACCCCTTGTTCATCAGATTTATTCTTGTAAACCCACTTTGTTCCAATGACATTTATTCCTTCAGATCTTGGAACCAGTTCCCATACTTCATATCTCTTGAATTGGCCTACTTCCTGCATGGCATTGATCCAGAATTCATCAGTCAAGGCTTCCTTGACATTCCTAGGCTCAACCTTGGACACAAAACAGCCATGTGAGATCACTTCCCTTGATCTAGTTGTGACCCCTTTATTTGGGTCTCCTATAATGAGATCTTTAGGATGATCCTTCTGAATTCTGATAGAGGGTCCCTTATTAATTTTGTCAGTTTCAGGTTCAGCTTGAGTGAGTTCACTCTCACTACTTTTGTCTGGGAAATCAACTGGGGATCATTTAGGGATGTTTCAACATCGTCTGTGACATCAGTATGTTGATCATCAACCACAATATTGATAGATTCCATCATTACTTTTGTTCTGGAATTAAAGACTCTAAATGCTTTGTTGTTTGTTGAGTAGCCCTGAAATATTCTTTCATCACTCTTGGGATCCATCTTCCTTCTTTGTTCATGATTAGTCAAGATATAACATTTACTACCAAACACATGGAAGTATTTGACTGTAGGTCTTCTCTCTTTCCAGACTTCATATAAAGTAGTAGGAGTCCATTTCTTCAAGGTTACTCTGTTGTGAACATAACAGGTTGTGTTCATAGCTTCAGCCCAGAAGTGGTAGGGCAATTTCTTAGCATGAATCATAGCTCTGGATGATTCTTGGAGAGTTCTATTTTTCCTTTCTACCACACCATTTTGCCGGGGAGTAATGGGAGATGAGAACTCATGACTAATTCCTTCTGATGCACAGAATCCAGCAAATTTGTTGTTCTCAAATTCTTTCCCATGATCACTTCTGATTCTGATAACCTGAATTTTTTTTTCTCTTTGAAGTCTTAAACAAAGATCTTTGAAGACTTTAAGTACATCAGATTTTTCTCTTATAAACTTGACCCAGGTGTATCTAGAGAAGTCATCCACCACCACATAAGCATACTTTTTCCCACCAAGACTTTCCACCTGCATGGGTCCCATCAAGTCCATGTGGAAAAGTTTCAGCACTCTGGAAGTGGTGTCATGTATGTAATACCCCAAAATTTACCCTTCATTTTTCCTAGAAGCATACGCTTTACACCTCATGCATGCATTCATTTTTAGGTCATTTAGCATTTGCATTTCATCATGGCAATCGGAATATTTTTTCAAAAAAAAAAAACGAGAAAAAAAAACGAAAATAATAATAATAGTAATAATAAATAAGTAAAAAATAAAAGAAAAATCTTGGACTTGGACCTCTCTCATTTGAGCCCACGGGTCCACAAAAATCAGGTTATAAATTTAGAGTTTCAGTGAAATAAAAGGCAATTCTATTCCTATTACCCTGTCTGGGAAAAAGATAGTGAGAGAAGAACCTTGGGGAAAAAGATAGTGAGAGAAGAGCTAACAGATTTCAGAGCAACCTCCAGGCAACTCTGAAAGGTTCATTCTGACTCACACACTTTCAGCTCAAGCAAACCCTAACATTGGTTTGCAAATCCAGTCGTGCCATTTGATTTCAACCGATATATCCAATCAGGTTTGCCCTATTCCCATTATTTTACGCCTTCAATTTGAATGTTCTAAATGTGTGATGTATTATGTTTGAATTTGGAAGTGTGGTTATCGTTAGGTTTCGCATATGCATGAATGGGTGAAACTTATGCCTTGAATGCTTAATCGTTTAATTTCTGAAGTGTATGCCACAGGGTTTGAGGTTTCTGAAACCATACTGTTATCCATGAAAAAAATGCTTATCATGTTTCACTAACCCTTTTGTTGAGTTTTTGTGAGGGCTCATATGACTCTTGCAGAGATGGTTTGCCTGGTGTTCCATTTTATTTGTGGGATACCGCCTGGAGGTTTCATTCCGATTACCTGTACTGACTCACTTTCTTTGATGGTGTTTAGCTTGGAAGGATCCATGGGTTTCCCATTCCTCTAATTGCTGTTACTTCGGATCTTTATCCACGTGGTACTTTTACATTTTTCCCGCATTTTATTGCTTTCCTAGCTGGAAGACCTCGATAGGAGGCAATGTTTTTGTGTGTTTATTTTTTTTACAGGTTCCTTCGTCAAGGACTGCCTTTTTGCATGAGCATCCCAAACCCTAACCCTTCATTGATTTTTCTTCTCCTAAACACACGTTTACTCCTTCTACTACAGGTGAGTAAGTCTCCAAAGGTCGAGCATCCGGTAGATTGCGTAGTAACGTCGTTCGTCCAAAACCCAATCCATAACCCCGTAGTTAGCCGAACTACGGCTTGCTCTGATTCTCATTCCAGATGAGATACGTAGGCATAAGACGCGATGTCTTAGCGAGCACACATCCCCCAAATCCATAGGTAAGCCGAGCTATGAAGACTCTGATTCTCATATTCAGATGAGATACGTATGCAGTGGATGCGACATCCGCGCGAGTCATTTTCATTTAACCCCCTTTTTTAGTAAACAGCACAAGATAAACTCACACGCTTTAGACAAGAACTACAAAAGTGGATCCCGTAGAGTACTACGGATGCGTAGGGGTGCTAATACCTTCCCTTCGCATAACCGACTCCCGAACCCAAGATTTGGTTGTGAGACCTTGTCTTTTTCTTTCCTCTTTTCAGGTTTACTTCGAGCGTTTCCTTTCCCTCCTTTGGGATAAATAACGCACGGTGGCGACTCTCCTGTCTTTCTTTGCCGGTTGTTTTTTTCGCATTCCATTTTTAAGGTTGCGACAGCTGGCGACTCTGCTGGGGAACGAACCCAGAATCTCTGGTTTCCCTAAGCGAGTCTGCTGGGGACCCGGTTTCCCTAAGCGAGTCCCTCCTAGCTTTTGTAGTTTGTTTGTTTATTGGGTGTTCATGCTTTTGTACAGTTATTTATTTACCTGCTTTACCTTATTGCATTATGTACATATCATTGCTGTATCTGTTGACTGGCTATGGCTGCTTGGTGATCTTTGTGAGATGAGTTCTATACCCGAACTCGAGTGCACTTAGGATAGGAGAATGGCATAGTCTTGTCGACTTGTGTGGAGTTATTCCTTAGCAAGTTGAGTTGCAAGCCCATTCACTTGGTGGAGGTCATGTTGAGATCAATAATGTCACACAAGTAAGTTGTGGTTAGACATTACTTTTTCCAATATAGACCTTAGAAGTCGAGGACCTTAGTTTACGAAACCCATCTTGGCCTATTCGTAGGACGTAGTGCGAAAGTCGTTCAAGTGTAAGATTTGATACGATTGTTATGCGATACTACACTTATAAGAGTCTCTCTTGAGAATATTTTTGGAATACGAGTAGTCGTTCCTCCGATAATATCCGAAATATGGGATTATGACTATGGGAACCTTTTGTAGAACATGTTTGGCAGGTTTAAACCTTAGTACACTCCTTTTGGGTGGTTCTTAACCTAAAATCCATGCTCGTGACTTGCAACAAACCCTTGATTCATGGTTAATCCGATCAGGTATCCTTAATATCAATGAAACTTGGGTGTTGATAAGGTGTAAACCATAATCCACCAAAATGGGTGGTTGATATTAAGGATAACATGATCCATCCCATGACCTTTGTTTGGTGTGCTCTTAATTTCTCTCCAGGCAGTGCAACCTGACAGATGTTCAAGCAGATACAGCGATCCTGATTCCCATGCCACTGTACTGCATTCACATCATTTTGCATCACATCATTTTTCATTCATAATCATTCACACATGTTTATCCATTTCTGTGGGGTTTATATCTTCTACTTGATTCTAGTCGGAATTTTCTTGGTTCTCATCAACGGCTTAGTCTTTTTTTTACATCGTTTATCTATTGAGAGACTGGAATCAAGGGGGTAGAATACCTTTGGAATTGATAAACATGTCATTGCATTTACATATTCATTAGCATGTCTTGCATAACAGGTACCGCCACAATGTTCTCAGTTTGTTTGGTGTTCAATCAGCAGGATAGCTGACCCAGGCATTCACCGGTACGGTACCCGCAGAAACCAGCAGAGAGTAATGGAAAGCCTACAGGAAGAGTTCGCCGAGATGAAAATCCGCATGAATCAATTCATGGATGTGGTTCAAAGGGTGGCTTAGGGACAGCAAGAGCTCAGGTAGATGATACAGAGGAATCCCTCTGCTCAACCAGAGACGGTGACTGATCCTCCAGCTGGAGAGGCTAATGGACCCAATGGATCGGGGCCTATCCCAATCCTACATGTCACCTCCGGTCAACAACCCGTTCATGATGATCAGGACGATCAGTTCCCCCTGCTGCAGGAAGACTTTGGTATGGGTCATGGTGTGGACCCCATGTTTAGAAGATTGGAAGAGAGGTTGAAGGCAGTGGAAGGACAGAATCCTCTGGGAGTAGATGTTGTTGACTTGGGGCTGGTCCCAGGTGTGAGAGTGCCACCGAAATTCAAGGTCCCGATATTTGACAAATACAATGGCAACTCTTGCCCGAAGACCCATGTGCAAGCCTATTTCCGTAAAATGGTTGCATACTCCGATGACGAAAAGTTGCTTATGTACTTTTTCCAGGACAACCTAGCTGGGGAATCCCTGGAATGGTATATGAGGCTGGACAGAGCCCACATCCGTTACTGGATTTGGCTGAGGCTTTCGTGAAGCAGTATCAGTATAATGCAGACATGGCTCCGGACAGAACTCAACTTCAAAATCTGTCTCTTAAAAGCAATGAGTGCTTCAGAGAATATGCTCAACGCTGGAGAGAAACAACTTCCCGTGTTCAACCTCCTATGTTGGAGAAGGAAATGGCTAACATGTTCATGAACACTCTGCCAGGACCTTATTTGGAGCGCCTAGTGGGTTGCAATGCCTCCAATTTTGCTGATGTAGTCTCTACCGGAGAGAGGGTGGAGAATTACCCGAGGACATACAAGACCCAAAGTGGAGGTGAATCCTCATCAGGGGTGAAGAAGTCGTTCATTCAGGGACAGAAGAGGAGAGAAGGGGATGCAAGTTCCATATCTTCTTATCAGAACAGGGATAACCGGAGGAATAACTTTCAGAACTATCATCAGCAACCGTATGTTGCGGTTGTGACCATTCCAGCTGCAGCACCACTACAACAACAACAACCACAACGTCAACCAGCTAAGTACCAACCACAACAACCGGGTAACAGACCCGCCTATCAACCGAGGCCAAGGACGATGGACCGGCGTTTTGACACTCTTCCAATGTCGTACGCTCAGTTGCTTTCTAGTCTTCAACAACTACAACTTGTGCAGTTGCGCACTCTGGCTCCTCCCGTTGGTAGGCTTCTGGTGGGTTATGACGCCAACTCTAGGTGTAGCTTCCACTCTGGGGCACCTGGCCACAATATTGAGAACTGCAAAGCTTTTAAGCACGTAGTTCAGGACCTCATTGATTCGAAGGCCATTAACTTTGCACCAGCTCCTAATGTCGTCAACAATCCCATGCCCTAGCATAGTGGAGCCAACGTTAACATGGTTGAAGGAGAAGTCAAATTAGTCTCTGCGGTCAACAATGAAGATGGGGATAATGATTGCGACATCGATAACTGGGTGCGTCCGAGGATCCCGGGTGAAGTTCTCAATAATTGGTCTTCTGAGGAGATTGTCCAAGCCACTTGTCTGGACGAGTAATTTTCTTTGTTTATTCATGCATATCCAAGTCTTACGTTCCGCCAGGGCGTAATGACTCATTGTAGGGCTCATCTATGTGACACTTGCATTTTTTATCATAAATAAATGACGTCTTTTTGCATTCAAATATTTCGTTCCCTGTCTTTCTATTTTTGCAGTTTTTCAAAAAAACTGGCAATGTTTTGTTTAGTTTCCACTTTTTTTTCACACTCATAAGCACATACCATCACTCATGCAGATGCACATCACCAGATCCTATTGATAACGGTTCTGCTATGGCTCGCTTCAACTTTGAAAATCCAACCTTTCAAGCTGAAGAAGAGGGTGATGAAGACTGTGAACTCCCTGAAGAACTTACCAGGTTATTATAACAAGAGGAAAGGGTCATTCAACCGCATCAAGAGTCTGTTGAAGTGATTAATCTCGGCACCGAGGACGCCAAGAGAGAAATCAAGATAGGGGCTGCTTTGGAAGACAATGTGAAGAAGGGGTTGATTGAATTGCTGCAAGAGTATGTTGACATCTTCGCTTGGTCTTATCAGGACATGTCAGGGCTTGACACAGACATCGTGGTACATCGCTTGCCGCTCAAAGAAGGTTGTCCTCCGGTCAAGCAGAAGCTCAGAAGAACAAGACCAGAGATGGCTGTCAAGGTAAAGGAAGAAGTGCAAAAACAGTTGGATGCAGGGTTTCTAGGAGTCACAAATTATCCGCCATGGGTTGCAAACATCATCCCAGTACCTAAGAAGGATGGAAAGGTACGGATGTGTGTTGACTACCGGGATCTGAACAGAGCTAGTCCTAAAGATGATTTCCCATTACCTCACATCGACGTTTTGGTGGATAACACAACTCAGTTCTCGGTATTCTCTTTCATGGATGGCTTTTGTGGCTATAATCAAATTAAGATGGCACCAGAAGACATGGAGAGGACAACATTCATAACCCCATGGGGCACCTTCTGCTACAAAATGATGTTGTTCAGTCTGAAAAATGCCGGAGCAACATATCAGTGAGCGATGGTGACTTTGTTCCATGATATGATTCATCTTGAAATCGAGGTTTATGTTGATGATATGATTGCCAAATCTCAGACAGAAGAAGAACATTTGGTGAATTTGCAGAAACTGTTTGAGCGTTTGAGGAAATTCAAGTTGAGGCTTAATCCGAACAAGTGTACTTTTGGGGTGAGATCTGGAAAACTACTGGGTTTTGTTGTTAGCGGAAAAGGGATTGAGGTGGATCCGGCCAAAGTGAAAGCGATACAGGAAATGCCTGAGCCAAGAACAGAGAAACAAGTCCGTGGTTTCTTAGGGAGGTTGAACTACATTGCAAGGTTCATCTCTCACCTAATAGCCACGTGTGAGCCAATATTCAAATTGTTGAGAAAAGATCAGGCTATTAGGTGGAATGATGATTGTCAAAGGGCATTCGAGAAGATAAAAGAGTATTTGCAGAATCCTCCTATCCTTGTGCCTCCGGTCCCAGGGAGACCGTTGATTATGTATTTGACAGTACTAGACAATTCCATGGGTTGTGTTCTCGGTCAACACGACGAGACAGGTAGGAAAGAGCATGTCATCTACTACTTGAGTAAGAAATTCACAGATTGCGGGTCGAGATACTCAATGCTTGAAAAAACATGTTGTGCACTTGCATGGGCTACTAAGCGATTGAGACAATACATGTTGTCTCACACAACCTTACTAATCTCCAAGATGGATCCAGTCAAGTATGTATTTGAGAACCCAGCTCTCACCGGAAGAGTTGCTCGTTGGCAAATGATACTGACAGAGTACGACATCCAGTATACTTCCCAGAAAGCCATCAATGGGAGTATTCTGTCAGACTATCTTGCTCAACAGCCGATTGATGATTATGAGCCGATGAAGTTTGATTTTCCAGATGAAGACATCATGTTCCTCAAGATGAAAGACTGTGAAGAGCCAGTTGTTGAAGAGGGACCTGATCCAGACAAAAAGTGGACTTTAATGTTTGATGGGGCCGTCAACGCCAGAGGAAGTGGAATTGGTGTTGTCATTACAACTCTGAAAGGTGCCCACATGCCTTTCACCGCTCGTCTGACTTTCGAGTGCACCAATAATGAAGCTGAGTATGAAGCCTGTATCTTGGGTATTGAGCAAGCCATTGATTTGAGAATCAAGACTCTGGACATCTTCGAAGATTCAGCTCTAGTAATCAATCAAGTGAATGGTGATTGGAACACTCTCCAGCCTACTCTGGTCCCCTACAGAGATTACACGAGAAGACTGTTGACTTTCTTCACAACAGTAAAGCTGTATTATATACCTCGTGATGAGAACCAGATGGCAGATGCTCTTTCTACTCTATCCTCCATGATCACGGTGATCCGTTGGAACCATGCTCCCAAGATCGACGTGATGCGCCTTGATAGGGTCGTGTATGTGTTTGCTGCTGAACTGTTAGTTGATGACAAGCCCTGGTATCACGACTTCAAGTGCTTTCTGAAGAATCAAGAGTACCCTGCAGGGGCATCCAACAATGATAGAAAGACTTTGAGAAGATTGGCAGGCAGTTTCTTCTTGAACAAAGACGATGTTCTGTATAAGAGGAACTTCGACATGGTTTTGCTCAGATGCGTGGACAGACACGAAGCAGACATGTTAATGCAGGAAGTTCATGAAGGCTCCTTCGGTACTCATGCCGGCGGACATGCAATGGCTAAGAAATTGTTGAGAGCAGGTTATTACTGGATGACCATGGAATCTGATTGTTTCAAATATGCTCGGAAGTGTCATAAATGCCAGATTTATGCTGATAAGGTACATGTGCCGCCAAATCCTTTGAATGTGATGTCTTCGCCGTGGCCTTTTGCTATGTGGGGCATTGATATGATTGGAAAGATTGAGTCGACCGCCTCCAATGGGCATCACTTCATCCTTGTTGCCATTGACTCATTCACCAAGTGGGTCGAAGCAGCATCGTTTGCGAATGTCACTAGACATGTGGTTGCCCGTTTCATCAAGAAAGAAATCATTTATCGCTATGTGATTCCCGAAAGAATCATTACTGATAATGGTTCTAATCTCAACAACAAAATGATGAAGGAGTTGTGCCAGAACTTCAACATTCAGCATCACAATTCTTCCCCTTACCGCCCTAAGATGAACGGTGTTGTTGAAGCGGCAAATAAGAACATAAAGAAGATTATGCAGAAGATGGTTGTTACGTACAGAGATTGGCATGAGATGCTACCCTTCGCCTTGCATGGGTACCGTACTTCAGTACGTACATCGACCGGGGCAACCCCTTACTCCCTTGTGTATGGTATGGAAGCAGTCCTACCTGTTGAAGTGGAGATTCCTTCTTTAAGAGTCCTGTTGGATGTCAAGTTAGACGAAGCTGAATGGATTCGGACAAGGTTCAATGAGTTGAGTCTTATCGAAGAGAAGCGAATGGCAGCCATTTGTCATGGGCAGTTGTATCAAAGTCGGATGAAGAGAGCCTTTGATCAGAAAGTGCGTCCTCGATGTTTCTAAGTCGGAGATTTAGTGTTAAAAAGGATCCTTCCTCCTCAGACAGATCACAGGGGCAAGTGGACTCCTAACTATGATGGACCGTATATTGTCACCAAGGTTTTTGATGGTGGGACCTTAATGCTTGCAACGATGGATGGTGAAAACTTCACTTCCCCGGTGAACTCAGACGCAGTTAAAAAATACTTCGCATGAAGTAGACCCGCTGGACAATAAAAAGAGTAGTCCAGGCAAAAATGGGCATCCCGGCGAACCAAGAAAATGAAAAGGTTCGGGAAAAAATTAGGGATTAAAAGTGAAAAGATTGTACACCCGGTAAGTTGAAAACCTGAAAAGGTAACTTAGGCAAAATTGGGTATCCCGATGGATTGAAAACTCGAAAATGGCGATCCAGGCAAAAGTTAGGGATTAAGCGAATGACTGCGTTCTGAGTAGTTCTGAATCTCATCTCGTGTCAATGACTGGAAACTTTTGAAGGATAGGAAACAGTCCAATCACTCTTTCAGAAAGCTGATCATCTGGAGGATCTTGAAGACGAGCAAGTCATAGCAGAATTGGAACCCAATAGAAATCCATTTCACATTGCCATTAGATTAATGTCTGTTTTTATCTGTTGTGCGATTACCTCTTTCCAGGGTTTGCTTCCTGATGTAAATGCCAATTCAGAGGTTGTTCAATCAATAAAATCATGTTATTCAGTATATCTCTGTTTTTATTTTCATTTTTCTGTTTTGTTTGCAAAAAAAGACGTCCGAATTTTTGATAAACATTGCATCATGGCACATAAGAGCTTTATAGGTACATGCTTAATAAACATTTAAAATTGCTGTAAATTTTAAGTGCTTTGGATCGTCTATTCAGAACAGGTACCCTCGGGGCATTTCCTTAAAGTCCCCTGCAGATGATCGTGAATGTTTTCCGCCAACAGACGAATTCGGTATCTTATCTCTACAGAGCTGATCAGAGCGTTGAATTCTTCAATCCCCAGCAGGTTCTCACCACTATACCTCCCCCCAAGCAGTGGTTTCAGATTATACACTCCCCAGTAGAGTTGACAGTGTCAGACTATATACCCTCAGCGGAGTTGACAGTGCCAAACTGTATCTTCCCAGCAGAAGCGGCTGCTCCTCAGAGTTTGAGGCCAGATCGATAATCCCAATGCCAGATCCATGGTTTCTTTCCTTGAAGCAGAACCTCGGTACCGTATCGGTGTTTGCTTCCCCTGCTGAGTCATCTCTCGCAGATCGTGGTTGCCATAACCACTATCGCTTTCCCCAACAGCAGGTTTTCAGTGTCGTTCTCTCCCCAGTCAGAATCTCGGTATTTCGTCATTGCTACAACACCGTGTGGCGGGTCATTTCCCCACAGAATTCTTTGCGCTGTGCATCTCCAGCAGCCTTGCCAGGGTCCAGAAGATGGTGATCATTTCTCCAGCAGATCCCCTTGCCTCAGCTTGGCATTCTACCCAACATTTCGCATCCCTGCATGTAGAATCATATTGCATTGCATCCTCCCAAATCGCGTAGCATTTCCATTTTCATGGAGCATTACGCCATTGAAAAATTCAAACATACGCATGTAAGCATAAAACATTCTCGGTATCCTAAGTGATAAGCCAGAAGTTGTTTCCAGTACTCAAACTGAAGATTGTTCATGACTTACCTTTGTTATCCCTAGCAAGTGTCATTGGCTCATGCGCCGCCTCTATTATCGTTCCCTATTTCTGCCGATGCTGACAGGCATGAAGTTTCCGGTATTCAGACCGAAGTGGCGTCCAGGCCAGTTTCCGGTATTCAGACCGTAGTGGCATTCAGGCCAGTTTCCGGTATTCAGACCGAAGTGGCATTCAGGCCAATTTTCCGACATTCAGACCGAAGTGGCGTTCAGGCCAGTTTTCCGGTATTCAGACCGAAGTGGCATTCAGGCCAGTTTTCAGATGTTCAGATCGAAGAAGTTTCCGACGTTCAGGTCGATGCAACTTGTGGCGTTCAGGCCAGTTTTCCGATGTTCAGATCGAAGAAGTTTCCGACGTTCATGTCGATGCAACTTGTGGCTTTCAGGCCAATTTTCCGACGTTCAGATCGAAGAAGTTTCCGACGTTCAGGTCGACGCAACTTGCGGCATTCAGGCCAGCCTCTCGGTGTTCAGACCGATATTAATAATCTCATATCTCCCGATGTTCAGATCGAAGTCATTTCTAGTATTCAGACTGATGAGCGGCATTTAGGCCATGGTTATTTCTGTGTTATCATTTATTTTGGTATCCAAGTTAACATTCTTTTTCGGTATTCAGACTGACTCTCACCGTACCAGACAGATTCTTCTTTCAAGACCACCTCTTTGCCGATTCTGACAGGCATTGTTACTTCACTTCACTTCAGTGCAAATTTTCGGCCTTTTATTGTATTCAATGTTAGAATATGGCACGGATCTAGAAGGGGGGGGGGGGGGGTTGAATAGATCCCAATTAAAATTTGAGTCGGCGCTACCAATTTAAAATTGGTTTTGAAAATTGGTTTCAAGTGCGGAAGCGGCCGAGGAAAAATATAGTCTAAAACGAACCGTTATTGGAAAACCGGATATGCGTCAAGCCAATGGATTAGAGATAAAGTAAAATACGAATCACTACACTTATTTGCACAATCAATGATTTGTTTCACTTACTAGGATTCCTAGTTCCAATGATCCAAATACCAAATCAAACTAGATACAAACTTAAGACAACTTTGGTTTCGGCAAATTATCAAACACTTGGTGTGCATAAACACTCCAAGTGATATTTGTGTTGAGTAAGTAATTCAAATTGATCTAGTACAGTATACTATTGTACTTTGGATTCAAAAACAGAGATTTAATCTCTTACTCAATTAATATCAATGTTTGGTAAAAGTGCTTAAACTAAAATCACTTAATTTTTAAGCTGAAAAACAATTATGCAGAAAATTAAAGAAGACAGAGATTTGATGAGGCAGTTCCCCCGCCGTCCTCGCTTCGGGGTACGTCTGCCCTCAATTCTAAAATTAGAATTGAGATGATTTAATTAGATATCACCTGTAGAATTTAACCGTTTATACAAGGATTGCAAAGCAAGTAAACAACTGAACTCTCAAAATGTTGAATGTTGCTTCCTCTCCTTGTTCCTTGATTCAAGATGAATCAAGACCTTCGATTGTTATTGATAGACCTCCGATTCCAGCCCCTTTGTTGAAAAACCTTCCGTTCTTCAAACCCCCGGCCCGGCTGATCTCAACCATAACAAATCGAACCCGAATTCTTCCCTTCAATATCACCGAATCCGCTACTAGACTAATGAAGACTTCCTCTTCTCAATCACCTTCGCACAGCTGAATATTGATGAAGCAATTTGTCCAAAAGCCCCCTGTCGCAACCTGAAAAATACAGTGCGCGAAAAAAAGAACCGGCGAAAGAAAAGGACAGAAGAGTCGCCACCGTGCATTATTCATCCCAAAGGAGGGAAAGGAAACGCTCGAAGTAAACCTGAAAAAAGGAAGGACAAGACGGGGTCTCGCAACCAAATCTTGGGTTCGGGAGTCGGTTATGCGAAGGGAAGGTATTAGCACCCCTACGCATCCGTAGTACTCTACGGGATCCACTTTTGTAGTTCTTGTCTAAAGGGTGTGAGTTTATCTTGTGCTGTTTACCAAAAAAAAGGGTTAAATGAAAATGACTCGCGCGGATGTCGCATCCATTGCATACGTATCTCATCTGAATATGAGAATCAGAGTCTTCGTAGCTCGGCTGACCTATGGGTTAAGGGGATGTGTGCTTGCTAAGACATCGCGTCTTATGCCTACGTATCTCATCTGGAATGAGAATCAGAGCAAGCCGTAGTTCGGCTAACTACGGGGTTATGGATTGGGTTTTGGACGAACGACGTCACTACGCAATCTACTGGATGCTCGACCTTCGGAGACTTACTCGCCTGTAGTAGAAGGAGTAAACGTGTTGCTTTGGGTTTTAGGGTTTGAGATGCTCGAGGGCAAACAGGAATTCCTTGACGAAGGAACCGCGCTACATGTGGGGATATGAATACAAAACACAAAACATGTATCTCAAAGTAAAATGCCACCCAGGGGCTCAAACATTGCCTCCTATCGAGGTCTTCCAGCTAAGAAAGCGATAAAGTATGAGAAAGGTAAAAAATTACCACACGGATAAAGATCCGAAGCTATAGCAGTTAAAGGGGCAAGAAACCCTGAAATGTCTCCAGCTGGACCGTCAAAGGAAATCAGTCAACACGAATAATCAGAATAAAACTTCAGGGGGTATCCCACAAATAAAGTGGGAAACCACGCGAGTGTCTCTGCGAAAGCCATGTGAGCCCTCACAAAACTCGACAAAGGGTTAGAGCAGCAGGATGAAATCAAGAGAAAACAATGCCATGGAAACACAAGACAGGTTAGAATAAACAAAATAGGGTAACCCAGAGTTGCCCCTAAATCAAAATGTAACCACATGAATAATTCCATCAAAATTCACAAAAGGCTCACAAAAAAGGTATCAAATTCACCCATAATACCTCATACATTTAGAGCATTCAAATTAAAGGCATAAAGATGATGGATATAGGGCAAACCTGATTGGAGAGCTTGAGGTTTACAAGTTGATTTCCCTTTAGGGTTTGGAGGCTGCTCTGAACTCTTTTAGTTCTTCTCTCACTATCTTTTTCCTCGGGGTTTTGTTCCAAGGAAACCTCAGAGTATTTTGCTTCTCTCCCTTTTTCTCAAGTGAATCTCCCAGTGTAACTCGAAGTGTGTTTTCCTCTACTGAAACTTCAGTATTTATAGACTGATTTTCGTGGGTAATGGGCTCAAATGAGGGAGACCCAAGTTCACAATAATTTGTTATATTTTATTTATTTATTTTATTTATTTATTTATTTAATTAATTAATTAATTAATTAATTAAATAATTTTTTTTTTTTAGGAAAAATGAAGGGTAAATTTTGGGGTATTACAGTTGCCCCTATTCAATCAACTGGAGACCCGGAAAGAAGATGGCAGCTGCTTTCGTGCTTTCGAGGTATCAAGGGATTGAATACAATAAAAGCCCAAAAATTTGCACTGAAGTGAAGTGAAGTAACAATGTCTGTCAGAATCGGCAAAGAGGTGGTCTTGAAAGAAGAATCAGTCCTGTACGGTGAGAGTCAGTCTGAATATCGAAAAGGAATGTTAAACTGGATACCAAAATAAATGGTAACACAGAAATAACCATGGCCTGAATGCCGCTCATCAGTCTGAATACTGGAAAGGATTTCGATCTGAACATCGGAAACTTGGCCTGAATGCCACAAGTCGCATCGACCTGAACGTCGGAAACTTCTTCGATCTGAACATCGGAAAATCGACCTGAATGCCACAAGTCGCATCGACCTGAACGTCGGAAACTTCTTCGATCTGAACATCGGAAAGACTTGGCCTGAATGCCACTTCGATCTGAATATTGGAAAATTGGCCTGAATGCCACTTCGGTCTGGATACTGGAAAACTGGCCTGAATGCCACTTCGATCTGGATACCGGAAAACTGGCCTGAATGCCACTTCGGTCTGGATACCGGAAAACTGGCCTGAATGCCACTTCGGTCTGGATACCGGAAAACTGGCCTGAATGCCACTTCGGTCTGGATACCGGAAAACTGGCCTGAATGCCACAAGTTGCATCGACCTGAACGTCGGAAACTTCTTCGATCTGAACATCGGAAAATTGGCCTGAATGCCACTTCGGTCTGGATACCGGAAAACTGGTCTGAATTCCACTTCGGTCTGGATACCGGAAAACTGGCTTGAATGCCACTTCGGTCTGGATACCAGAAAACTGGCCTGAATGCCACAAGTTGCATCGACCTGAACGTCAGAAACTTCTTCGATCTGAACATCGGAAAGACTTGGCCTGAATGCCACTTCGATCTGAATATCGGAAAACTGGCCTGAATGCCACTTCGGTCTGGATACCGGAAAACTGGCCTGAATGCCACTTCGGTCTGGATACCAGAAAACTGGCCTGAATGCCACTTCGGTCTGGATACCGGAAAACTTCATGCCTGTCAGCATTGGCAGAAATAGGGAATGATAATAGAGGCGGCACATGGGCCAATGACACTTGCTGGGGATAATAAAGGTAAGTCATGAACAATCTTCAGTCTGAGTACTGGAAACAACTTCTAGCTTATCACTTGGGATACCGAGAATGTTTTATGCTTACATGCGTATGTTTGAATTTTTCAATGGCGTAATGCTCCATGAAAATGGAAATGCTACGCGATTTGGAAGGATGCAATGCAATATGATTCTACATGCAGGGATGCGAAATGCTGGGTAGAATGCCAAGCTGAGGCAAGGGGATCTACTGGGGAAATGATCACCATCTTCTGGACCCTGGCAAGGCTGTTGGAGATGCACAGCACAAAGAACTCTGTGGGGAGATGACTAGCCATGCGGTGTTCTGGCCATACCGAGACTCTGATCGGGGAAAGAATGGCATTGGAAGCCTGCTGCTGAGGAAAGCTACAATGGTTCTGGCAACCACGATTTGCGAGAGATGACTCAGCAGGGGGAGCAAACACTGATACGGTACCGAGGTTCTGCTTCAAGGAAAGAAACCATGGATCTGGCATTGGGATTATCGATCTGGCATCGAACTCTAAGGAGCAGCCACTTCTGCTGGGAAGATACAGTCTGGCACTGTCAACTCCACTGGGGATATATAGTCTGGCACTGTCAACTCTACTGGGGAGTGTATGTCCTGAAACAAACGCTTGGGGAAGTACAGTGGTGAGAACCTGCTGGGGATTGAAGAATCCAACACTCTGATCAGCTCTGCAGGGATAAGACACCAGATTCGTCTGTTGGCGACTTCACTGGGGAAGATATTCACGATCGTCCGCAGGGGATTTTAATGGAATGCCCCGAGGGTATCTGTTCTGAATAGACGATCCAAAGCACTTAAAATTTACAACAATTTTAAATGTTTATTAAGCATGTACCTGTAAAGCCCTTATGTGTCATGATGCAATGTTTATCAAAAATTCGGACGTCATTTTTGCAAACAAAACAGTAAAATGAAAATGAAAACAGAGATATACTGAATAACATGATTTTATTGATTGAATGGCCTCTGAATAGGCATTTACACTAAGAAGCAATCCCTGGAAAGAGGTAATCGCACAATAGATAAAAACAGAAATTAATCTAATGGCAATGTGAAATGGATTTCTATTGGGTTCCAATTCTGCTATGACTTGCCCGTCTTCAAGATCCTCCAGATGATCAGCTTTCTGAAAGAGTGATTGGACTGTTTCCTATCCTTCAAAAATTTCCAGTCATTGGCACGAGATGAGATTCAGAACTACTCAGAACGCAGTCATTCGCTTAATCCCTAACTTCTGCCTGGATCGCCCTTTTCGGGTTTTCAATCCACCGGGATACCCATTTTTGCCTAAGTTGCCTTTTCAGGTTTTCAACTTACCGGGTGTACAATCTTTTTTTTTTATTTTTGTCCCTAATTTTTGCCCGAACCTTTTCATTTTCTTGGTTCGCCGGGATGCCCATTTTTTGCCTGGACTATTCTTTTTACTTTCCAGCGGGTCTATTTTATGCGAAGTATTTTTTAACTGCGTCTGAGTTCACAGGGGAAGTGAAGTTTTCACCATCCATAGTTGCAAGCATTAAAGCCCCACCATCAAAAACCTTGGTCACAATATACGGTCCATCAAAGTTAGGAGTCCACTTGCCCCTGTGATCTGTCTGAGGAGGAAGGATCCTTTTCAACACTAAATCTCCGACTTGGAAACAACGAGGACGCACCTTCTGATCAAAAGCTCTCTTCATCCGACTCTGATACAACTGCCCATGACAAATGGCTGCCATTCGCTTCTCTTCGATAAGACTCAACTCATTGAACCTTGTCCGAATCCATTCAGCTTCATCTAACTTGACATCCAACAGGACTCTTAGAGAAGGAATCTCCACTTCAACAGGTAGGACTGCTTCCATACCATACACAAGGGAGTAAGGGGTTGCCCTGGTCGATGTACGTACTGAAGTGCGGTACCCATGCAAGGCGAAAGGTAGCATCTCATGCCAATCTCTGTACGTGACGACCATCTTCTGCACAATCTTCTTTATGTTCTTATTTGCCGCCTCAACAGCGCCGTTCATCTTAGTACGATAGGGGGAAGAATTGTGATGCTGAATGTTGAAGTTCTGACAGAACTCCTTCATCATTTTGTTGTTGAGATTAGAACCATTATCAGTAATGATTCTTTCGGGAATCCCATAGCGACAAATGATTTCTTTCTTGATGAAACGGGCAACCACATGTCTGGTGACATTCGCGAACGACGCTGCCTCGACCCACTTGGTGAAATAGTCGATGGCAACAAGGATGAAGCGATGCCCATTGGAAGCAGTCGGCTCAATCTTTCCAATCATGTCAATGCCCCACATGGCAAACGGCCACGGCGAAGACATCACATTCAGAGGATTCGGCGGTACATGCACCTTATCAGCATAAATCTGGCATTTATGACACTTCCGAGCATACTTGAAACAATCTGATTCCATGGGCATCCAATAATAACCCGCTCTCAACAATTTCTTAGCCATTGTATGTCCAACGGCATGAGTACCGAAGGAACCTTCATGAACTTCCTGCATTAACATGTCCACCTCGTGTCTGTCCACGCATCTGAGCAAAACCATGTCGAAGTTCCTCTTATACAGCACATCGTCTTTGTTCAAGAAGAAACTGCCTGCCAATCTCCTCAAAGTCTTTCTGTCATTGTTGGATGCCCCTGCAGGGTACTCTTGATTCTTCAGAAAGCACTTGATATCGTGATACCAGGGCTTGTCATCGACTACCAGTTCAGCAGCAAACACATACGCGGCCCTGTCAAGGCGCATCACATCGATCCTGGGAGCATGGTTCCAACGAATTACCTTGATCATGGAGGATAGAGTAGCAAGTGCGTCTGCCATCTGGTTCTCATCACGAGGTATATGATACAATTTTACCGTTGTGAAGAAAGTCAAAAGTCTTCTCGTGTAATCTCTGTAGGGGACCAGAGTGGGCTGGAGAGTATTCCAATCACCATTCACTTGATTGATCACCAGAGCTGAATCTCCGAAGATGTCCAGAGTCTTGATTCTCAGATCAATGGCTTGCTCAATACCCAAGATACAGGCCTCGTACTCAGCTTCATTATTTGTGCACTCAAAAGTCAAACGAGCGGTGAAAGGCATGTGGGCACCCTTCAGAGTAGTAATGACAGCGCCAATTCCACTTCCTCTAGCATTGATAGCCCCATCAAACAACAAAGTCCACTTTTCGCTTGGATCAGGTCCCTCCTCAACAACTGGCTCTTCACAGTCTTTTATCTTGAGGAACATGATGTCTTCATCAGGGAATTCAAACTTCATTGGCTCATAATCATCAATCGGTTGCTCGGCAAGGTAGTCTGATAGAATACTCCCTTTGATGGCCTTCTGTGACGTGTACTGAATATCATACTCTGTTAAAATCATTTGCCAACGAGCGACCCTTCCGGTGAGAGCTGGCTTCTCGAATATGTATTTCACTGGATCCATCTTAGAAATCAACAAGGTAGTATGGTTCAACATATACTGTCTCAGTCGGCGAGCAGCCCAGGCCAAAGCATAGCAAGTTTTCTCAAGCTGCGAATATTTGATTTCACAGTCGGTAAACTTTTTGCTAAGGTAGTATATGGCATGCTCTTTTCGACCAGACTCGTCATGCTGTCCCAATACACACCCCATCGAGTTCTCGGTCACTGACAGGTACATTATCAGAGGTCTCCCAGGAACTAGAGGTATAAGGATTGGAGGTTTCTGTAGATACTCTTTTATCTTCTCGAAAGCCCTTTGACAATCTTCATTCCACCTGATAGCCTGATCTTTTCTCAGCAATTTGAAAATTGGCTCACACGTGGTTGTTAGGTGAGAGATGAACCTTGCAATGTAGTTCAACCTCCCTAAGAAACTACGGACTTGCTTCTCTGTTCTTGGCTCTGGCATTTCCTGTATCGCTTTTACTTTGTCGGGATCCACCTCAATCCCTTTTCCGCTAACGATAAAACCCAGCAATTTTCCCGATCTCACCCCGAAAGTGCACTTGTTCGGGTTAAGTCTCAGTTTGAATTTCCTCAAACGCTCAAACAGTTTCTGCAAATTCAACAAATGTTCTTCTTCTGTCTGAGATTTGGCAATCATATCGTCCACATAAACCTCGATTTCATGATGAATCATATCATGGAACAGAGTCACCATTGCTCGCTGATATGTTGCTCCGGCATTTTTCAGACCAAACGGCATCACCTTGTAGCAGAAGGTGCCCCATGGGGTTATGAAAGTTGTCTTTATCATGTCCTCTGGTGCCATCTTGATTTGGTTATAGCCAGAAAAGCCATCCATGAAGGAGAATACCGAGAACTGAGTTGTATTATCCACCAAAACGTCGATGTGAGGTAATGGGAAATCATCTTTAGGGCTAGCTCTGTTCAGATCCCGATAGTCGACACACATCCGTACCTTTCCGTCCTTCTTAGGTACTGGGACGATGTTCGCAACCCATGGCGGATAATTGGTGACTGCTAGAAACCCTGCATCCAACTGCTTTTGCACTTCTTCCTTTATCTTGACAGCCATCTCTGGTCTTGTTCTTCTGAGCTTCTGCTTGACCGAAGGACAACCTTCTTTGAGAGGCAAGCGGTGTACCACGATGTCTGTGTCCAGCCCAGGCATGTCTTGATAAGACCAGGCGAAGATGTCAACATATTCTTGCAGCAATTCAATCAGCCCTTTCTTCACATTATCTTCCAAAGCAGCCCCTATTTTGATTTCTCTCTTGGCGTCTTCGGTGCCGAGATTAATCACTTCAACAGACTCTTGATACGGTTGAATAACCCTTTCCTCTTGTTTTAATAACCTGGTAAGTTCTTCAGGGAGTTCACAGTCTTCATCACCCTCTTCTTCAGCTTGAAAGATTGGATTTTCAAAGTCGAAACGAGCCATAGCAGAACCGTTATCAATAGGATCCGGTGTTGTGCATCTGCATGAGTGATGGTATGTGCTTATGAGTGTGAACAAGAAGTGAAAACTAAACGAAACATTGCCATTTTTTTTATTTTGAAAAACTGCAAAAATAGAAAGACAGGGAACGAAATATTTGAATGCAAAAAGACGTCCTTTATTTATGATAAAAAATGCAAGCGTCACATAGATGGGCCCTACAATGAGTCATTACGCCCTGGGCGGAACGTAAGTCTTGGACATGCATGAATAAACAAAGAAAATTACTCTTCAAGAAGAGTGACTTGGATAATCTCTTCTGAAGACCAATTGTTGATGACTTCACCCGGGATCCTCGACGCACCCAGTTGTCAATGTCACAATCACTATCCCCATCTTCTTCGTTGACTGCAGAGACTTGACCATACTAAATGATGCCAGCACTGGAGAAAGTGATCGGCCCCTGATGAGTCTGAGGCGTTGAAGTACACACATCCGAAACATCGGAATCCATTTCAGTTACATCATGGATTACAGAATCAGTAGGAACAACATCTGCGAATTCATCAGCAGCATCTTTAAACCCTTCTTCCTCAACCCCTTCCACAGACTCTTGGACAGACAAACCCTCAACCTGGAGGATACCTTTGTCGAGCAAGGCCTGGATACCCTGCTGTAACTTCAAACAACCTCCACTCTGAGTGGCACAATCCAAACAACCCTTCCCACAACCGGGGAAAACGTCGGCCTTCAGCAAGCATCCTTTGACATCCGACAATGGAGTCTTCAGCTTCAACACATCCTTAATGGACTTGGCTTCTCCCTCTACCAAATTAACATTCGCACCACCATGCTGGGGCATGGGATTGTTGACGACATTCGGAGCTGGTGCAAGGTCGATGGCCTTTGAATCTATGAGGTTCTGAACTACGTGCTTAAAAGCTTTGCAGTTCTCAATGTCATGGCCAGGTGCCCCAGAGTGGAAGCTACACCTAGCGTTGGCGTCGTAACCCACCGGAAGTCTACCAACAGGAGGAGCCAGAGTGCGCAGTTGCACAAGTTGTAGTTGTTGAAGACTAAAAAGCAATTGGGCGTACGACATTGGAAGGGTGTCGAAACGCCGGTCCATCATCCTTTGCCTCTGTTGATAAGCGGGTCTGTTACCCGGTTGTTGCTGCTGTTGATACTGAGCTGGTTGACGTTGTGATTGTTGTTGTTGTAATGGTGTTGCAGCTGGAATGGTCACAGCCGCAACATACGGTTGCTGACGATAATTCTGAAAGTTATTCTTCCGGTTATCCCTGTTCTGATAAGAAGATATGGCATTTGCATCCCCTTCTCTCCTCTTCTGTCCCTGAATGAACGGCTTCTTCACCCCTGATGAGGATCCACCTCCACTCTGGATCTTGTATGTCTTTAGGTAATTCTCCACCCTTTCTCCAGTAGAGACCACATCAGCAAAGTTGGAAGCATTGCAACCTACCAGACGCTCCAAGTAAGGTTCAGGCAGCGTATTCATGAACATGTTGGCCATTTCCTTTTCCAACATAGGAGGCTGAACACGGGAAGTTGTATCCCTCCAGCGTTGAGCGTATTCCCTGAAGCACTCATTGCTTTTAAGAGACAGATTCTGAAGTTGAGTTCTGTCCGGAGCCATGTCTGCATTATACTGATACTGCTTCACGAAAGCCTCTGCCAAATCCCTCCAGCAACGGATGTGGGCTCTGTCCAGCCTCATATACCATTCCAAGGATGCCCCAGCTAGGCTATCCTGGAAGAAGTACATAAGTAGCTTCTCGTCATCAGAGTATGCAACCATTTTACGGAAATAGGCTTGCACGTGAGTTTTGGGGCAAGAGCTGCCATTGTATTTGTCAAATATCGGGACCTTGAATTTCGGTGGCACTCTCACACCTGGGACCAGCCCCAAGTCAGCAACATCTACTCCCAGAGGATTCTGTCCTTCCACTGCCTTCAACCTTTCTTCCAATCTTCTAAACATGGGGTCCATGCCAAAGTCTTCCTGAAGCAAGGGGAACTGATCATCCTGACCATCCTGAATGGGTTGTTGACCGGAGGTGACATGTAGGATTGGGATAGGCCCCGGTCCATTGGGACCATTAGCCTCTCCAACTGGAGGATCAGCCAACGTCTCCGGTTGAATAATAGGGGGATCCCTCTGTACCAACAATCTAAGCTCCTGCTGTCCTTGAGCCACCCCTTGAACCAAATCCATGAATTGATTCATGCAAATCTTCATCTCGGCGAGCTCTGCTTGTAGGCTCTCCATCGCTCTCTGTTGATTCCTTCGGGTACTGTATCGGTGAATGCCTGAGTCAGCTATCCTGCTAGTGGGACACCAAACAAACTGAGAACACTGTGGCGGTACCTGTTATGCAAGACATGCGGATGACTATGCAAATGCAATGACATGTTTATCAATTCCAAAAGTATTCTACCCCCTTGATTCCAGTCTCACATTTGATAAACAGTGTAAGAAGAAAACCCCGACTAGAATCAAGAAGAAGATTTAAACCTCCTTGAAAAGGATAAACATGTGTTAAATGATATGAATGCAAATGATGTGATGATGTGAATGCAATGCAGTGGCATGTCAATCAGGATTGTTGTATCTGCTTGAACATCTGTCAGGTTGCACTGTCTGGAGAGAAATCAAGAGCACACTAAACAAAGGTCATGGGATGGATCATGTTATCCTTAATATCAACCACCCATTTCGGCGGATTATGGTTTACACCTTATCAACACCCGAGTTTCATTGATATTAAGGATACCTGATCGGATCAACCATGAATCAAGGGTTTGTCGCAAGTCACGAGCATGGAGTTTAGGTTAAGAACCACCCAAAAGGAGTGTACTAAGGTTTAAACCTGCCAAACATGTTCTACAAAAGGTTCCCATAGTCATAATCCCATCTTTCGGATATTATTAGAGGAACGACTACTCGTATTCCAACAATATTCTCAAGAGAGACTCTTATGAGTGTAGTATCGCGTAACAATCGTATCAAATCTTACACTTGAACGACTTTCGCACTACGTCCTACGAATAGGCCAAGATGGGTTAGGTAAACTAAGGTCCTTGGCTTCTTAGGTCTATATTGGAACAAGTAATGTCTAACCACAACTTACTTATGTGACATTAATGATCTCAACATGACCTCCACCAAGTGAATGGGCTTGCAAGTCAACTCGCTAAGGAATACTCCACACAAGTTGACAGGACTATGCCATTCTCCTATCTTAAGTGCACTCGAGTTCGGGTATAGAACTCATCTCACAAAGATCACCAAGCAGCCCTAGGCAACCAACAGATACAACAATGATATGTACACAATGTAATAAGGTAAACCAGGTAAATAAATAACTGTACAAAAGCATGAACACCCAATACACAAACAAACTACAAAAGCTAGGAGGGACTCGCTTAGGGAAGATGGACCAGCAAGAGGTCAACTTCTTAGGGTCCCCAGCAGAGTCGCCAGCTGTCGCAACCTGAAAAATACAGTGCACGAAAAAAACAACCGGCGAAAGAAAAAGACAGAAGAGTCGCCACCGTGCGTTATCCATCCCAAAGGAGGGAAAGGAAACGCTCGAAGTAAACCTGAAAAAAGGAAGGACAAGACGGGGTCTCGCAACCAAATCTTGGGTTCGGGAGTCGGTTATGCGAAGGGAAGGTATTAGCACCCCTACGCATCCGTAGTACTCTACGGGATCCACTTTTGTAGTTCTTGTCTAAAGGGTGTGAGTTTATCTTGTGTTGTTTACCAAAAAAAAAGGGTTAAATGAAAATGACTCGCGCGGATGTCGCATCCATTGCATACGTATCTCATCTGAATATGAGAATCAGAGTCTTCGTAGCTCGGCTGACCTATGGGTTAAGGGGATGTGTGCTCGCTAAGACATCGCGTCTTATGCCTACGTATCTCATCTGGAATGAGAATCAGAGCAAGCCTTAGTTCGGCTAACTACGGGGTTATGGATTGGGTTTTGGACAAACGACGTCACTACGCAATCTACCGGATGCTCGACCTTCGGAGACTTACTCGCCTGTAGTAGAAGGAGTAAACGTGTTGCTTTGGGTTTTAGGGTTTGAGATGCTCGAGGGCAAACAGGCATTCCTTGACGAAGGAACCGCGCTACATGTGGGGATATGAATACAAAACACAAAACATGTATCTCAAAGTAAAATGCCACCCAGGGGCTCAAACATTGCCTCCTATCGAGGTCTTCCAGCTAAGAAAGCGATAAAGTATGAGAAAGGGAAAAAATTACCACACGGATAAAGATCCGAAGCTATAGCAGTTAAAGGGGCAAGAAACCCTGAAATGTCTCCAACTGGACCGTCAAAGGAAATCAGTCAACACGAATAATCAGAATAAAACTCCAGGGGGGATCCCACAAATAAAGTGGGAAACCACGCGAGTGTCTCTGCGAAAGCCATGTGAGCCCTCACAAAACTCGACAAAGGGTTAGAGCAGCAGGATGAAATCAAGAGAAAACAATGCCATGGAAACACAAGACAGGTTAGAATAAACAAAATAGGGTAACCCAGAGTTGCCCCTAAATCAAAATGTAACCACATGAATAATTCCATCAAAATTCACAAAAGGCTCACAAAAAAGGTATCAAATTCACCCATAATACCTCATACATTTAGAGCATTCAAATTAAAGGCATAAAGATGATGGATATAGGGCAAACCTGATTGGAGAGCTTGAGGTTTACAAGTTGATTTCCCTTCAGGGTTTGGAGGCTGCTCTGAACTCTGTTAGTTCCTCTCTCACTATCTTTTTCCTCGGGGTTTTGTTCCAAGGAATCCTCAGAGTATTTTGCTTCTCTCCCTTTTTCTCAAGTGAATCTCCCAGTGTAACTCCAAGTGTGTTTTCCTCTACTGAAACTTCAGTATTTATAGACTGATTTTCGTGGGTAATGGGCTCAAATGAGGGAGACCCAAGTCCACAATAATTTGTTATATTTTATTTATTTATTTTATTTATTTATTTAATTAATTAATTAAATAATTTTATTTATTTTTTAGGAAAAATGAAGGGTAAATTTTGGGGTATTACACCCCCAAACACAAACCGGTCTTGGAGGGCAAAACCCTAACGGTTTTATTCAAGAAAGAACCTGCCACAAGCTTCAACCCAAATCGGATTCTCCAATCTCAACTTTGAACCTTATCACCTTTAACCGATCACAGAGCACATCAAAAATGGTTGTGTGTAGTTGATGTGTTGTAAGATGTTGAAGTGAAGATGATGAATCTTGGACACCTATTTCACTCTTTCTTGTTTCCTTGAACACTTGAAATCAATTTGACAAATGTTAGTTGATAAAAGTGATTTGACTTCTATTTATAGTAACTAGCTAACCAACCAAAAATAACAGCTTTTCAAACAGTGGAAAATACTCAGAAAACTGAGTTTACGCACGAGCGGTCGACCATAGGTCGGCGTGCGCTGACCCGTGGGAAATGCGCCGACCCCTATGGTCGACTCAAGTGCTCCATGCGCTGACCCGTGGCCAACAACACTATGCCATGCGCCGACCTGTGGTCGACTCAAGCAAGCATGCGTTGACCAGTCACCAACTGGTCTGAGTTATGCGCTGACCCGTGGGCTATGCGCTGACCCTTGCGGTCGACTCAAAGCCTGCAAACTTGCAAAAATTCGTATCTTTGTGGTTTTCATGCATTTCGTCATGATCACATTTTATCCACATATGTTTTATGAAATATAGCAGTTTTAGATAATCATAGAGAAGGATATGAAAGGTGATATGTTGCATTTGTTTGTAAACGTGGAATCGACAATGCCGATTCATCTATGATGGTCATTTGTCATCATCGAAACTTGTGATTGTATGTTGTCTGACAGTTTGCCCTTACATACTCCCCCTTTTTGATGATGACAACCTGTGCTAAAGCCAACGAGACAAACAATATGCAGTATTTACACATTGTGCACACTCCCCCTTTCTTTTGTAATCTAAGGCGATCTAACTGCAAAACCGGCTGTTAATTGTGATGAATATTTTGGCTGCTTGTACTCTTCTCCCCCTTTGACAACATCAGAAAGAGACAAGGAATGATTATTCAACGTAACACAAAATTCAACAGGAAATAACACTATCAGATAATAATATCACACCAAATATCATTACTGAACGATAATCATTAATTAAAAGAAGATAAACATTAAAATTAATGTTGCACAAACAAGCATTACAGAGAATTTAATACATTCAAACAACAAACAAATTCAGATGCATATGCGGTCCGATGTCCTAATGGTGTCGTCCTTGATGGTAACAGATATCAGGGTTTCTGTAGGGGTCAGCCAGAGATGAAATTTGTTCAACAATACCGCCTAGATACTTGAGACTCCCGTCGACCGATCGTTCCTGGTGTTCAAACGTTTGGGTAGCCATTGTTTGAGAACTTCATCCCCGTCGTTGTGCCTGAGGGACAATATGAGGTTTTCATACCTATTTGCAAAGTTCCCCACCTGTCAGAGTGTGCCAAAGCCCAGATTCGTCTGGCAGATCCCCTTTAGTCTAGGTTTTACCTAGCAGGTCTTGTCCCACTCTTTGTTTTGCCTCGTGCAAATATTTGTGACCTTTCATCCTTTACTTACCTTTCGTAAGTATTCCCTGCCTTTTGCATGGGAAGCTTTCCGCTTCTTGCTTACCTTTTGTGAGTACCCTTTGCACCTTTTGCATAAAGATTGTTATCCCCATCTGCTTACCTTTTGTAAGTCTCCTCAGCCTTTCACTCGAGCATTGTTATTCTTGAACTTGCTTACCTTTTGTAAGTGATCCCTCCATCTTTCTTCTTAACCTTTTGTTAAGAAGTTTCTCACTACCTTTTGTATGAGAAATCCCCTCCATCTTTCTTCTTAACCTTTTGTTAAGAAGTTTCTCACTACCTTTTGTATGAGAAATCCCCTCAATTTTCTTCTTAACCCTCTGTTAAGAAGTTTCTCATTACCTTTTGTATGAGAAATCCCCTCCATCTTTCTTCTTAACCTTTTGTTAAGAAGTTTCTCACTACCTTTTGTATGAGAAATCCCCTCAATTTTCTTCTTAACCCTCTGTTAAGAAGTTTCTCATTACCTTTTGTATGAGAAATACCTCCATTTGCTTCTTAACCTTTTGTTAAGGAGCTCTCATTACCTTTTGTATGAGGGGCCATGTCCATCTTCATGCGCCTTCTTAACCTTTTGTTAAGAAGTTCTCACTACCTTCTGTGTGAGAATCCACAGCAGACCTTGTGTCTAGGAGTTCCCGTTACCTTTTGTACGAGAATCTCATACCCCATCCTCTTCTTAACCTTTTGTTAAGGAGTTCTCACTACCTTTCGTGTGAGAAATTCGACCATATTTCTTCTTAACCTTTTGTTTGGAAGACCCCTTTTTTCTTATACAGAGGAGCCGTTGCTACCTGTTGTACGAGAAAATCATACCCCCCAGCAAGGTCGTATCATTCCCATTCTCTTCTTAACCTTTTGTTAAGAAGTTCTCATCATCTTTTGTGAGAGAAATCTGTCTATCCTTGTCACCTTAACCGTATTTAGGAGATTCATTTTCTCTTGCTATGGAGTCGTTGCTACCTGTCGCGAGAAGATGGTACTTCTTAGTTGAGATGATCGCCTTTTGCAAGAGATATTATTTCAATTCTTTTATCCACCGGTACTTGCCTTTTGCAAACACCTGATTCCTTTACCATCACAGAATCCTGCGGGAATATCTTGATCACCTATTATATGCCAAAACATGATAGGGGAGGTAAGAAAGGAAATAAGAAAAGAATGAAAAAGAGATGAAAACAGAAAATGAAAAAATAAAAAGCTTAGAGAAAGACTTAAATAATCAATCATTTTTGCATTAGCATATGGCATATGTCATGCATATCTAACCCCTCACATATCCATTTACCAAATAACATTCCTATTCCCAGCAGCTGCCCTATGCAAAGACATGTTTGCTCTCCCATATATCCCAGTGAAGAAGACCTCCTTATGACCTATTTTCACACTGCTTTCCATTTGTTCATGGCGGGCAAATTTCCTGTTATTCAAGTATTTAATCATCTCCTACCTTGATTGTTTGGAAGTCGTTGCTATCCATACATTCAGGTCCGAGAAGATTAAATAGGGGCAGCTGTCATACCCTGAAATTCGCCCTACCCTTCACATTGATCTTATAGATCACTAACCCTAATCATTTGCATATCATCATAAACATTCATGTCATCTGCATACGCATGGCTCAACACAAGGGGACAAATGACTTGAATTCATGGATTGGTGCTTGCACCTGGTGGATACCTTGGTTCATTCACAAGTTGAGAAGGATCAGGCAAGCGCCACCCTAATCCCTTGGTCGATAACAATGGTGAACGATTACATTTGCTTGGTACATTCCCTGGCTTCAGGGCATTCAATCAACACGATCATGCCTTGATCGTCAGAGTTTGCCACGTAGTTGGATTAATCGGGTGACCGTATGGTTTTGCATCTCTTCTGACTCTGGATCCGTGACTATCCCTAGTTAGCCATTGGATTCCCGATTATGTGTTCCTTGGGGCACTAATACATTCATTCATTTTGAGCCAGACTTTTTATCCATTCACTTTATTCAATTATCCATTTCGTATCTTTTTCTTCATTTGCAAATATCCATATCCATTTCTGACAACCAAATCCAATTTTTTTACCCATTTAAACCCATTTTTAATCCATCCATTTAATCCATTAAACCATTTTTCTAAATCCTTTTTCATTTACCCAAAACCATTATCCAATTTTTTACCCATTTAAAAAACCAGTTATTTCATCCAATTTCAATTTTAATCCATTTTCTCTTTTATCCATTTATGCTAACCACATCCAAAGACAAGTGAAAAGTTGCTAAGTGAATTGTGACAAAATGCAGAAGGAGAAAGCAAAACCAAGCTGAAACGTGAATGAGCCAGTTGCAATACAAGCCAACTGTGGAAACACATCAAAAATTTTGCATTACAAATGAACAAAATTCTGCATTACATGACCAAAATTCTGCATAAAAACTCTGCATAAAACACACAAAAATTCTGCATAAAAACTCTGCATAAAATACAGCAAAAATTCTGCATTCCAAAACCAAAATTCTGCATAAAATACAGCAAAAATTCTGCATTTAAATACCACCAAAAACCTGCACTTGGCCTCATACCATCATCATGAGCACCCTGTTGTAGCAGCCCTGAACACCAACCAAATGAGCAAGGTCAAATCAATGCAAGGAAAGAATAAAGTGCAACAGTTGTAACACAAATATGAACTGCAATCCAACACATATCCTGTTGCAGAGTTGTGGTACAACCTTCCCAAAGCTAGCAGTTGACCATCTAATCCTCATAAATGTCACACCTACTGCACATAAAAAAGGGAACAAGGCATTATACCTGCTGAATGCACATAACCAAGTTGCAAGATAATTTTGCCATGAACCTGTGAAACCATGAGGAAAACCAACTCAAAGCCTGCGTGTATCACATCAGTTGCATCATTAAGCCACCAATCAAAAATGTATGGGATTTGGATTAAGACTATGTCATGAGTCAATGCATCATGTTGCCGAACCATATTGAAACACAAGTCAGAATAACCTAATTAAATGCTGTTGCAATGCCATGCTACAAAGAAACCAAGCCTGCGTATCCATAACCATTCAGCATCAACAGTAAGGCTAGAAGCATTGTGTGGTAGCAAGCAAAATAACAGGTCCAATGCATACATACCAGAAGCTACTGCATCCAAAAATGTCATGCTTCAAGGGTGAACTATAGTGCAGAGCCTGAGGAAATGATTATACAGTTGGTTTATCAAGAACTCACTAAAGCATAGCCCCGTAACTAGCTCACTCGAAGTTTACAGCCCACGGTAATGATCATTGCAAGTCAGAGGAAGTTGTTACCTGAGTAGACAGTCCAATATAATCCCAATGGCCAATGGCAGCTCTTCTTTTCACCATGACAAGTTAATCCAACCTATGGAAGTTATGAAAATCACAAGTTTTGCAATGCATTGAGGTAGTTCACAGTAGAGGGAATGAGCAGCACCAATTCAGCAACCATGTCCTGCAAAATTCAAATCAGTGATTATTCAAGCAACAATCCAGTTATTGAATATAAACTAGTTTGGTTCAATACGGATGTCCACGGTTGGATCAAAGAATTTGAAGCAAATGGATTAGAGAGTTAAACTTGTGTAAAATCCCCCGTGACTTAATTCATGATTTAAAACTCACCTTCTCATTAACTGCCAGCTGGACGAATCAAGCGTAACAACTCAGATCCAATTCTCCATATTACCCCTTGGATCACGCTATATAAGAGGCAATCATTGCCAATCATTGGGTTCAGAAATTTTTCCCTCATTCCCAAAGCACTTTGCACTCAATTCTCACCTTCAGTATACGCTCATCTTCCATTGTTGTGAGAGCTTCATCACTCGAAGCTCTACACGGCAGAGCTAAACCACCACCGGAATACTCAGAGTTCGACGGTCACCACCTCTCCCACGCTTCAGAACGGCGCTCAAAAGTGGATCGGAAGCATACCGGTGATCTTCGTCATCATCGCCGCCACCGCCGGAAGCTTCGAAGCTCGAAGATCGTCATCGCTCACATACTTCCAGCTCGCTCCAACACTGTGAGAAGAGGAAGAGAGGCGCTCAGAAGTTGTGCTCGTATTTGTCATCATCGCCGCCACCGCCGGAAGCTTCGAAGCTCGAAGATCGTCATCGCTCACATACTTCCAGCTCGCTCCAACACTGTGAGAAGAGGAAGAGAGGCGCTCAGAAGTTGTGCTCGTATTTGTCATCATCGTCGCCACCTCCGCCGTCGTCTTCGACAGGTAACTCTCAATCCGTGTGCTCACACTTTGATCCCTTTGCTACGGATGTATTGGATTGTGGATGATGATTATCTGTCACCGTTGCGTAATCGTGTATGAATTTCTGGTAGAATCTCCATATGAGAACTGAGCTTGTGAATAAGCGCGTTTGCATAAGCGCTTCTCTGTTTATTTTTCATTTTCGTTACTTGCTTTCAATAGATACAATATATTGGATTGGTTATGGACCAAGCAATGCTGCAATGCGTTTCACTATCCACACTCCCTGTTATTAGGCCCATGCTGTTTTTCCTTTGGTCCAGTTGGCTGTTTGCTTTATCATCTTTAGTAATTAGGCTTAGGCTTAAGTAATTTTAGGATTAATTAGGTGATTTAGGATTAGGTTAATAATTAGGATTAATTTTAGAACTTGATTGCTAATTTCTAGGTGTTAATAATTGTTTTAATATTAGGATCTTGATTGATTTTATTTTTGTTGATTGTTTAGAATTCAATTAAGATAATCGGTTAGAACTTAATTTTTGATATATTGTTTAGAACTTAATTCTTGGATAATTGTTTAGAATCGTTGATAATTGTTTTTTTTTAGATTTAGAATTGACATTTGATATTTGGTTAATATTTTAGAATTTATATTTTTGTTAATTGTTTTCTTGAATATTTTCTATTTTGATCTAACATCTAACAATTAACTCTAACATTTAATTTTCGCATTTCTAACATCTAATCTTTAATCTTCCGCATCTTAATTTCCGCTTTTAATTTCCGCTCTTAACCTTTAATTTCGGTCATTTACTTTATGCACTTTTATTTTTTATTGTGCTTTTATCACATTGTACATCCATATTCCATCATACTCACTTCATTCTAAAAATGAACATAAAAATGGTTAAGACTTAAAAAATGAAAAAAGATAACAATCTCCCAAGCATGGAGAGGACTTTGGACAATGGACTTAGAGACTCATTAGGACCCTTTGCAAAAGAGACTTTGGACAAATGTGACCTAACATGGAAGAAACGTGCAAAGATCAAGAAGAATTTGTAATATCAATTGTAATCTTTTGCATGCTTTCTAGTTTAGTACACAATTGCACACACAAGGCTTTCTCTTGGGCTACCTGACAATGAGACCTTTTATTTCCGCACTCCCTTGTACTTTACATGTACCCCCCTCCCCTTTCCGATGTACGCATTTACTTGCTTTCTTTTATTGCTTGTTAGATACTCCTTAGGCATTAGGAACGTTCACCATTTCGCAACCAATAATCAAACCCTTGATCCAACGTTAAGTGGTCCTTTTCTTAAATCAAATACAATAAACAAACCCTTGATCCAACGTCAAGCGGCCTTTTCCAAATCAAATTCAAAAATACAATAAATGGCGATTGGGATCGTACGTCACGAGCCTTAAGCGATAAAGAAGGGATGAGACTGGAGCTCTCCTACACTCATCCTGAATGCTCCGAACACAAGACGCTCGACTTGACCGTTTGAGGCATTCACCTTTATCCATAGTCTTTAGTACAATCCTAAATCAATAACTCATTTCTCAAAACATAAAAACAACTCAACGCATTCAAACCTTTTGTTTGAGCCTTAGGGAGACACCATTCGAAAACCCTTCTTCAAGGTAATAAAATCAACAAAACAAACACAAACAATTTCAAAACCACGAACTACGGACGCTCTGATTTCTCACTTCAACAAGTGGGCATACGTAGGCACGAGGATCCATTCCTTGGCGAGCACACTAATTTAAAATCTACCTCCACTCCGCAAACCTTTGGCAAGCAAACATTCGATACACAATACACACATAAGCGCAAACATCCTAGATGGTTCCCATGGAGTACCATGGATGTGAGGGGTGATAATACCTTCCCCTTGCATAACCGACTTCCGAACCTGTTCGTGGTTGCAACGACCATACTTTGGGGTTTTCTCGTACTTTCCTTTTCCTTTGGAATAAATAAAAACCGATGGCGACTCTGTATTTTTCGCGTAGCGACAGCTGGCGACTCCACTAGGGATAGGATTTCCCTAAGCAAGTCAAGCCTAATCTAGGTTGCTTCCTCGCATGTGTGGATGTTTATCCTTTCGATTGTTTGCCTTATTTATTGCCTTTCGCTTTAAATTCTGTAATATTTGTTACTTCCTTGGTTCTATGATACCAAATGGATGGCACTTTGATTGCAAGTAACCTTGTGGGAAAGACTCTCCACCCAAGTCTAGAGTGCAAACTTGAGATAGGAGAGGTTGAGTAGTATGGGCCACCGAGAAGCTCTTCTCGTAAGGGTCAATACGAGAACCTCGCTTAGAGTAGATTCTTTTGGAGACGTTGACGACCGTCAAGCTTTTGGCGTAAGCGATCAATGTCTTCATTTGGATCCATGACTCTAAGGACCTTTGTAGAACATTAAACCTATGGCCTATTAAGATTGATGGTCGCGTAGTACGGGTCCCCGAGAAGCTCTTCTCGTGTGGGTCGGTACGAAGATCTCACTCAAAAGAGATTTTCTTGATGGAGTTGACGACCGGCAAGCTCTTGCCGTAAGCGGCAAACAGTCAAGGAAATCCATGACTTTGAGACCCTTGTCTAGAACCCTATGTCGATGGTCGCGTAGTGCAGGTCCCCGAGAAGCTCTTCTCGTGTGGGTCGGTACGAAGATCTCACCCAGAAGAGGTTCATTTGAGGGAGTTGACGACCGGCAAGCTCTTGCCGTAAGCGTCAAACAGCCAAATGAATCAATGATTTTGGGGTCCCTATCTAACCCTAGACTTCAACCAGTGAGATCCTAGTTATAGAAAGCAATCGGTGTTATCCTCCATCCGTATCTTGAGACTTTGATCCTGAACCTGATTATGTGTACAACTTGTGGAGGCCATGCTTATGAACCAAATCATCCATGTATTCATGCATTCATGCATCATAAATGATAAAAGAAGATATATTGATCATGCATCATTCACATAGCATTCTGCATTTCATGAGACCGGTCTCACTATCACTTGGCCTTTTGTCAGACAAACTACTTACAACAAAGCTGATTGTCCGATATCTGTCTTGAACTGGAAGCATGTCGCAAATCACCATGGAAGAATTACGAAGAGATCAAGAAGCAATGAAGGTTGAAATCAACCAGCTGAAGACTCAGATGAGTCTGATCATGGAGATCCTGCAGTCGATGCTGAGGAAGAAAGGCAATCTCGTGTCAACTGTTGTACTAGAAGTGGTCACTCCAGTGAACATGCCTGACCCTCTTCCACCTCAGGAGCAGCCTCGTGGATTTCATCCACATCCTGTGCCTCCAAGGGCTCCATATCAGCGACCATCTCCTGTTCTCCGACCAAGGCAAAGGAACCCTGTGCCGAACCAGTATCCAAATCGGTAATGGAACTTCGCTAAAAAAAGAAGACAAGGACCAAGAAGGCCTCCAAAGCAGTTTGATCCAATACCCATGTCATATGGTCGACTTCTACCTCTGTTGCTTAATAGCTCATTGGTGCAGTTGAGGGAAGCTAAGGCCCCTCCAACACCTCTTCCTCCAGATTATGACATGAATGTCAATTGTGAGTATCACTCTAGAACACCTGGACACTCAATCGAAGACTGTAAGAGCCTCAAGTACAAGGTATAAGACTTAATTGATTCAAGGGCTATTATGTTCACACCGCAAGGCCTGAATATAGTGAACATTCCCATGCCTCCACAAGAGGGCACATATGCAACATCATGATCAGTGCAAATGGAAGTTGGGGGAGATTTGAAGGGTCTGCGCCTATGAGAAAAAGCTTGAGAAGGGTATCATTGAAGATGGTCATGATATCTGCTGCCAGCCTATTAATTCCAGTCTGAGGATCTGAATAAGGCCAATTGTGTCTGCAATCATTAGTTTGGTTAAAACATGTTCATGTGTGATTTTCTTGATTGTCATTTGTAGCATTCATTTGTAATAAACTTGTTTGTTTTGAATAGTAATGACATTGAAATGAATATGCATGTTTTGAATAAATCCATTCGTGTCCACTCATACTTTATCTTGTCAAATTTTGGTTTTGGGAGGAGGATGATGAAATTAAAAACACGAAACGAATTCACTGCTCGTACGCTTTTGAATAAAACCTTGTTGATGATGTACAGGCATTGTTTCAAATCCCCAAACACCGGAGACATAAGGAAGATGATCCCTAGTTAACCCCTTCGAGCCGAGGAGTAGGGGTTTCTTTCTTAAATATAAAACCCTCGATCTTAAACCGGGGCAGGGTAGTCGTCAGTCAGTTTGACCAAGCGTTCGAACTTCAAGAGAGGAGTGTCCTATCTGAGGATCAACCATATCTTATCCCTCACAAGGGGTCGGAAAACGCAAAATTCCTAAATAGTTGTCCCTCACCCATAGAGGCACGAGGCGGTCACAACCCTTCCAATCAACCGGCCAGATGCCACACGATTTGTTTCGACAAAAAATAAAGAAAGAAAACAAAAAATCAGAAATCAAAAGAAAGAAAGCCCGCTAAGTCGAAAACTCGAAAACTCGAAAAAACGAGTGACTTAGGCAAAAATTAGGGCATCCCTGTGGATTGTAAATTTGAACCAATCCAGCAAAAGTAGGGAAATTGAAAAAAAAACAAATCTGCATAAGAGGAATCAAAAGAAAATCCTCAGCAAGAGCAAAATCGTGTGGCTACGAACCAAACAAGAGCGAGATGACTGCCACACCTGAAACCTCGTGGGTTCACCAACCATCACTTCAAATCCCTTTTGAAAGAAGAGCGCTTGTATCAAGCTGGCTGAACGTAGGACTGGAGAACATCACGAAGAGTGGGTGGGTTAGGATAGGTTTGAGCCTTGTATCCTTTCTTTCTAAAACCGTGAACCAGACCACGTTACAACCCTCAAAAGACCTAATTGAAGCAAAGGTTTATTTCGAAGGCGTACTATAGTCAGAACGATCGTGTTAAAACTGACTCCTCATCAATTTGCTCATATGTGTTGATATTGATATGACATTCTCAATTAGTGATGCATTCACATAGGTCATAATTTCAGTGAGCATGCTTGGATTTCAAAACTAGCATAAACATGACGTTGTTATTAGCATTTCTAAAAATAAACATGCGTTACTAATGAGTGACCAGTTGATGTCAAGAGACTTCCCATAATGAGCGTGCATTGGAAAGCTTGATACCCCCAGAAGAGAATGATGCCTAAAGACTTTGTTAAGTAGAGGCCAATTACTTCAACTGATTGAATCATAAGACAGAACACCTGAGAACTCCGTTGAGCAGAGACATGTTGCCTTGATTTGATTATACTCAGAGAGATAAGACGCCTAAGACTCCGTTGAGCAGCGCCAATTTTTTTGATCGATCACAATGAGTGCTGAGAGCCTGAGACTCCGTTGAGCAGCAACCAGCTACCTCATGTGATTACATCAAGGAGCAGAATGTCCAAGAACTCCGTTGAGCAGAAGGACAAGATGTTTCATATTTCAATCAATCTGAGACAGTTATGTCAAGAATTTTCAGCAAGATCCAGTCAATCTGAAACAGTTAGGTCGAGATTCGGCGAATCTCTCCAAAGATCAGGTAGTCAAGGGAGTAAATCACTCCAGTTGATCGCATCAGAAGACCAAGCGCCTAAGACTCTGTTGAGCAGCGCCAAATTATTTTTGAGCAACCACAACGAGTGCTGAAAGCCTGAGACTCCGTTGAGCAGCAATCAGCCACTCCGTGTGATTATATCAAGAAGAAGGATGTCTAAAGAACTCCGTTGAGAAGAAAAGACAAGACACTTCAATTTTCGGTCAATCTGAAGCAATCACGTCGATAAATCTCTATAAGATTCAGTGATCTAAGGAAGTTACGTCGAGATTCGACAAATCTCTAGAAGACGTCAGTCAGGGGCATTCCCTCAGAAATCGGACAGCAGAGGCAGAAGCTTATTCCAAGACCTACATTGGGAAAGTTACCTCAGGAATCCAAGAAATCAATCTCTCAGAGATAGTTAATCAGAGGTATACAATTCCATGATACTGGGGCAGGTTAGATCGAGATAGCTATCATGACAAGGCTGCTTCATAATTGGTGACTGGGGCAATACATGCAGATTCCTAACATACCGGGGCATGGCTACCTAGAGAAGGAACATCCTCTCTGTACTCTTGAGGTTGTTCAAAGCAAGACCCATGGTGCATAAGAGACTGCTAAGTTCAAGATGAATGTCGGGGAGTCACGCTAAACACATCCCCTAACCTTCCAACAGAGAACACTGATCTTAATTGATAAACCCAGTGGTTACTGGTGCCCAATGTTCTCAATCTCCAGACATTTCCTACCATACCGTCTAACCAAAAGCCTGACCACGCATCGGCTTTGCATAAATAATCATGCATTACATAACATTGCATCCCCAAAAGGACGTAGCATATTCCATCAAGATGGAGCATTACGCCATATAAAATAAACATGCATAACTGCATAAAAGTCTTTCTCGAAAGCATAAAGAAGGAAAAGAAAAATCAGTTGTTGATACGTTCTTCCTCCCCAACGAGAACATCATCAAGGACCCTTGGATTGGTATTCCCCGCAGGTTTTCCCAAGATATTTGTTCTTCGTGTTGCCTTTTGCAAGTACCATTCTGAGACTTTCGTCAGGCACTTACCTTTCGTAAGTCCTTTTCGGCCGTGTGCCAGTCCTCCTGGCCTTTTGTCGGGAGAAGATTATTGAGATAACTTACCTTTTGTGAGTTTATTTCGTTGCTTTGTGCATGAAATCATGTCTCCCCCTCGATGCCTTTCGCACGAGTAGGGTACCTTTGTCAGATCTTTGCATCCTGTTTATTTAAACACTTGATGTAGGTTTGGTGAGTCCCGGGGTTTGGGTAGCCATTGTTTGAGAACTTCATCCCCGTCGTTGTGCCTGAGGGACAATATGAGGTTTTCATACCTATTTGCAAAGTTCCCCACCTGTCAGAGTGTGCCAAAGCCCAGATTCGTCTGGCAGATCCCCTTTAGTCTAGGTTTTACCTAGCAGGTCTTGTCCCACTCTTTGTTTTGCCTCGTGCAAATATTTGTGACCTTTCATCCTTTACTTACCTTTCGTAAGTATTCCCTGCCTTTTGCATGGGAAGCTTTCCGCTTCTTGCTTACCTTTTGTGAGTACCCTTTGCACCTTTTGCATAAAGATTGTTATCCCCATCTGCTTACCTTTTGTAAGTCTCCTCAGCCTTTCACTCGAGCATTGTTATTCTTGAACTTGCTTACCTTTTGTAAGTGATCCCTCCATCTTTCTTCTTAACCTTTTGTTAAGAAGTTTCTCACTACCTTTTGTATGAGAAATCCCCTCCATCTTTCTTCTTAACCTTTTGTTAAGAAGTTTCTCACTACCTTTTGTATGAGAAATCCCCTCAATTTTCTTCTTAACCCTCTGTTAAGAAGTTTCTCATTACCTTTTGTATGAGAAATCCCCTCCATCTTTCTTCTTAACCTTTTGTTAAGAAGTTTCTCACTACCTTTTGTATGAGAAATCCCCTCAATTTTCTTCTTAACCCTCTGTTAAGAAGTTTCTCATTACCTTTTGTATGAGAAATACCTCCATTTGCTTCTTAACCTTTTGTTAAGGAGCTCTCATTACCTTTTGTATGAGGGGCCATGTCCATCTTCATGCGCCTTCTTAACCTTTTGTTAAGAAGTTCTCACTACCTTCTGTGTGAGAATCCACAGCAGACCTTGTGTCTAGGAGTTCCCGTTACCTTTTGTACGAGAATCTCATACCCCATCCTCTTCTTAACCTTTTGTTAAGGAGTTCTCACTACCTTTCGTGTGAGAAATTCGACCATATTTCTTCTTAACCTTTTGTTTGGAAGACCCCTTTTTTCTTATACAGAGGAGCCGTTGCTACCTGTTGTACGAGAAAATCATACCCCCCAGCAAGGTCGTATCATTCCCATTCTCTTCTTAACCTTTTGTTAAGAAGTTCTCATCATCTTTTGTGAGAGAAATCTGTCTATCCTTGTCACCTTAACCGTATTTAGGAGATTCATTTTCTCTTGCTATGGAGTCGTTGCTACCTGTCGCGAGAAGATGGCACTTCTTAGTTGAGATGATCGCCTTTTGTAAGAGATATTATTTCAATTCTTTTATCCACCGGTACTTGCCTTTTGCAAACACCTGATTCCTTTACCATCACAGAATCCTGCGGGAATATCTTGATCACCTATTATATGCCAAAACATGATAGGGGAGGTAAGAAAGGAAATAAGGAAAGAATGAAAAAGAGATGAAAACAGAAAATGAAAAAATAAAAAGCTTAGAGAAAGACTTAAATAATCAATCATTTTTGCATTAGCATATGGCATATGTCATGCATATCTAACCCCTCACATATCCATTTACCAAATAACATTCCTATTCCCAGCAGCTGCCCTACGCAAAGACATGTTTGCTCTCCCATATATCCCAGTGAAGAAGACCTCCTTATGACCTATTTTCACACTGCTTTCCATTTGTTCATGGCGGGCAAATTTCCTGTTATTCAAGTATTTAATCATCTCTTACCTTGATTGTTTGGAAGTCGTTGCTATCCATACATTCAGGTCCGAGAAGATTAAATAGGGGCAGCTGTCATACCCTGAAATTCTCCCTACCCTTCACATTGATCTTATAGATCACTAACCCTAATCATTTGCATATCATCATAAACATTCATGTCATCTGCATACGCATGGCTCAACACAAGGGGACAAATGACTTGAATTCATGGATTGGTGCTTGCACCTGGTGGATACCTTGGTTCATTCACAAGTTGAGAAGGATCAGGCAAGCGCCACCCTAATCCCTTGGTCGATAACAATGGTGAACGATTACATTTGCTTGGTACATTCCCTGGCTTCAGGGCATTCAATCAACACGATCATGCCTTGATCGTCAGAGTTTGCCACGTAGTTGGATTAATCGGGTGACCGTATGGTTTTGCATCTCTTCTGACTCTGGATCCGTGACTATCCCTAGTTAGCCATTGGATTCCCGATTATGTGTTCCTTGGGGCACTAATACATTCATTCATTTTGAGCCAGACTTTTTATCCATTTTCCATCAAAACCGCTTCCATATCCATTCACTTTATTCAATTATCCATTTCGTATCTTTTTCTTCATTTGCAAATATCCATATCCATTTCTGACAACCAAATCCAATTTTTTTACCCATTTAAACCCATTTTTAATCCATCCATTTAATCCATTAAACCATTTTTCTAAATCCTTTTTCATTTACCCAAAACCATTATCCAATTTTTTACCCATTTAAAAAACCAGTTATTTCATCCAATTTCAATTTTAATCCATTTTCTCTTTTATCCATTTATGCTAACCACATCCAAAGACAAGTGAAAAGTTGCTAAGTGAATTGTGACAAAATGCAGAAGGAGAAAGCAAAACCAAGCTGAAACGTGAATGAGCCAGTTGCAATACAAGCCAACTGTGGAAACACATCAAAAATTCTGCATTACAAATGAACCAAATTCTGCATTACATGACCAAAATTCTGCATAAAAACTCTGCATAAAACACACAAAAATTCTGCATAAAAACTCTGCATAAAATACAGCAAAAATTCTGCATTCCAAAACCAAAATTCTGCATTCCAAAACCAAAATTCTGCATAAAATACAGCAAAAATTCTGCATTTAAATACCACCAAAAACCTGCACTTGGCCTCATACCATCATCATGAGCACCCTGTTGTAGCAGCCCTGAACACCAACCAAATGAGCAAGGTCAAATCAATGCAAGGAAAGAATAAAGTGCAACAGTTGTAACACAAATATGAACTGCAATCCAACACATATCCTGTTGCAGAGTTGTGGTACAACCTTCCCAAAGCTAGCAGTTGACCATCTAATCCTCATAAATGTCACACCTACTGCACATAAAAAAGGGAACAAGGCATTATACCTGCTGAATGCACATAACCAAGTTGCAAGATAATTTTGCCATGAACCTGTGAAACCATGAGGAAAACCAACTCAAAGCCTGCGTGTATCACATCAGTTGCATCATTAAGCCACCAATCAAAAATGTATGGGATTTGGATTAAGACTATGTCATGAGTCAATGCATCATGTTGCTGAACCATATTGAAACACAAGTCAGAATAACCTAATTAAATGCTGTTGCAATGCCATGCTACAAAGAAACCAAGCCTGCGTATCCATAACCATTCAGCATCAACAGTAAGGCTAGAAGCATTGTGTGGTAGCAAGCAAAATAACAGGTCCAATGCATACATACCAGAAGCTACTGCATCCAAAAATGTCATGCTTCAAGGGTGAACTATAGTGCAGACCCTGAGGAAATGATTATACAGTTGGTTTATCAAGAACTCACTAAAGCATAGCCCCGTAACTAGCTCACTCGAAGTTTACAGCCCACGGTAATGATCATTGCAAGTCAGAGGAAGTCGTTACCTGAGTAGACAGTCCAAGATAATCCCAATGGCCAATGGCAGCTCTTCTTTTCACCATGACAAGTTAATCCAACCTATGGAAGTTATGAAAATCACAAGTTTTGCAATGCATTGAGGTAGTTCACAATAGAGGGAATGAGCAGCACCAATTCAGCAACCATGTCCTGCAAAATTCAAATCAGTGATTATTCAAGCAACAATCCAGTTATTGAATATAAACTAGTTTGGTTCAATACGGATGTCCACGGTTGGATCAAAGAATTTGAAGCAAATGGATTAGAGAGTTAAACTTGTGTAAAATCCCCCGTGACTTAATTCATGATTTAAAACTCACCTTCTCATTAACTGCCAGCTGGACGAATCAAGCGTAACAACTCAGATCCAATTCTCCATATTACCCCTTGGATCACGCTATATAAGAGGCAATCATTGCCAATCATTGGGTTCAGAAATTTTTCCCTCATTCCCAAAGCACTTTGCACTCAATTCTCACCTTCAGTATACGCTCATCTTCCATTGTTGTGAGAGCTTCATCACTCGAAGCTCTACACGGCAGAGCTAAACCACCACCGGAATACTCAGAGTTCGACGGTCACCACCTCTCCCATGCTTCAGAACGGCGCTCAAAAGTGGATCGGAAGCATACCGGTGATCTTCGTCATCATCGCCGCCACCGCCGGAAGCTTCGAAGCTCGAAGATCGTCATCGCTCACATACTTCCAGCTCGCTCCAACACTGTGAGAAGAGGAAGAGAGGCGCTCAGAAGTTGTGCTCGTATTTGTCATCATCGCCGCCACCGCCGGAAGCTTCGAAGCTCGAAGATCGTCATCGCTCACATACTTCCAGCTCGCTCCAACACTGTGAGAAGAGGAAGAGAGGCGCTCAGAAGTTGTGCTCGTATTTGTCATCATCGTCGCCACCTCCGCCGTCGTCTTCGACAGGTAACTCTCAATCCGTGTGCTCACACTTTGATCCCTTTGCTACGGATGTATTGGATTGTGGATGATGATTATCTGTCACCGTTGCGTAATCGTGTATGAATTTCTGGTAGAATCTCCATATGAGAACTGAGCTTGTGAATAAGCGCGTTTGCATAAGCGCTTCTCTGTTTATTTTTCATTTTCGTTACTTGCTTTCAATAGATACAGTATATTGGATTGGTTATGGACCAAGCAATGCTGCAATGCGTTTCACTATCCACACTCCCTGTTATTAGGCCCATGCTGTTTTTCCTTTGGTCCAGTTGGCTGTTTGCTTTATCATCTTTAGTAATTAGGCTTAGGCTTAAGTAATTTTAGGATTAATTAGGTGATTTAGGATTAGGTTAATAATTAGGATTAATTTTAGAACTTGATTGCTAATTTCTAGGTGTTAATAATTGTTTTAATATTAGGATCTTGATTGATTTTATTTTTGTTGATTGTTTAGAATTCAATTAAGATAATCGGTTAGAACTTAATTTTTGATATATTGTTTAGAACTTAATTCTTGGATAATTGTTTAGAATCGTTGATAATTGTTTTTTTTTAGATTTAGAATTGACATTTGATATTTGGTTAATATTTTAGAATTTATATTTTTGTTAATTGTTTTCTTGAATATTTTCTATTTTGATCTAACATCTAACAATTAACTCTAACATTTAATTTTCGCATTTCTAACATCTAATCTTTAATCTTCCGCATCTTAATTTCCGCTTTTAATTTCCGCTCTTAACCTTTAATTTCGGTCATTTACTTTATGCACTTTTATTTTTTATTGTGCTTTTATCACATTGTACATCCATATTCCATCATACTCACTTCATTCTAAAAATGAACATAAAAATGGTTAAGACTTAAAAAATGAAAAAAGATAACAATCTCCCAAGCATGGAGAGGACTTTGGACAATGGACTTAGAGACTCATTAGGACCCTTTGCAAAAGAGACTTTGGACAAATGTGACCTAACATGGAAGAAACGTGCAAAGATCAAGAAGAATTTGTAATATCAATTGTAATCTTTTGCATGCTTTCTAGTTTAGTACACAATTGCACACACAAGGCTTTCTCTTGGGCTACCTGACAATGAGACCTTTTATTTCCGCACTCCCTTGTACTTTACATGTACCCCCCTCCCCTTTCCGATGTACGCATTTACTTGCTTTCTTTTATTGCTTGTTAGATACTCCTTAGGCATTAGGAACGTTCACCATTTCGCAACCAATAATCAAACCCTTGATCCAACGTTAAGTGGTCCTTTTCTTAAATCAAATACAATAAACAAACCCTTGATCCAACGTCAAGCGGCCTTTTCCAAATCAAATTCAAAAATACAATAAATGGCGATTGGGATCGTACGTCACGAGCCTTAAGCGATAAAGAAGGGATGAGACTGGAGCTCTCCTACACTCATCCTGAATGCTCCGAACACAAGACGCTCGACTTGACCGTTTGAGGCATTCACCTTTATCCATAGTCTTTAGTACAATCCTAAATCAATAACTCATTTCTCAAAACATAAAAACAACTCAACGCATTCAAACCTTTTGTTTGAGCCTTAGGGCGACACCATTCGAAAACCCTTCTTCAAGGTAATAAAATCAACAAAACAAACACAAACAATTTCAAAACCACGAACTACGGACGCTCTGATTTCTCACTTCAACAAGTGGGCATACGTAGGCACGAGGATCCATTCCTTGGCGAGCACACTAATTTAAAATCTACCTCCACTCCGCAAACCTTTGGCAAGCAAACATTCGATACACAATACACACATAAGCGCAAACATCCTAGATGGTTCCCATGGAGTACCATGGATGTGAGGGGTGATAATACCTTCCCCTTGCATAACCGACTTCCGAACCTGTTCGTGGTTGCGACGACCATACTTTGGGGTTTTCTCGTACTTTCCTTTTCCTTTGGAATAAATAAAAACCGATGGCGACTCTGTATTTTTCGCGTAGCGACAACATCCTACTGGCAATGTAGTAGGGCCAGTTGATTTTCTGCTTATTCTTCAGAATGTACATGAGATGAACCTCAGCCTGTTCAACTCTGGAGAGACCATCCTTTTTTGGTCGCAGAATGCATGAAACAATCCACTGAAGAATCCGTTCTCCGGTTTTCAGCTTGCCGGCAGTGACAGTTCGTGGGAACGAGTCACTGTTAACAATATGATCAGGATATGATCGTTTCAGCATATCGTTCAACGCACTCCTAAACTCGTAACCTTCTATTTGGTGAGAGTCGGTTACCTCAGCCAGAGGATTTTCAGCATCATCCAGTGACATATCAAAATATTTGTTCCAAACGTTTGACTTAAACGATACCTTTGTCGTGCCAATCCTAGAGTGAAACTTGTGCCCGCGAAATTTATCATGAAGGCCGGCGTAGAACACTCGGACTAAGTCTTCGCTGTATTTAGCATTGCATTCCAAGAATCTGACAATGCCTTGATGCTGTAGCAGAGACATGATTTCTGTGAGGTGCATGCGTTCTGCGGTGAGGTTGTAGAAAGCATGTTGTCGCACAACTCCTCGTTTGCCAATATCTTTGTTGAAGGATTCGACGCGAGCCTGTGGTACAAGCGATACAGCGGAGATGGGTAGAGATGCGGCGGATGATTCCCGGGATCTCTTGCCGGTAGGTCTGCGAGATGTGGAAGCCATTTGGACAAATTTGAAGCTTAGTGTGTGTGGGTAGAGAGTGAAGGTTGGAGAGGGTTTTTGAGAATGATTTTGCAAGAGAGAGGGTTTCCCTTTTTGTAGATGAGAAGTTAGGGTTTTGGGAAGAGGAAAGATCAAGGGACAATAGACACTAGGTAGATGCAACTTACTAGGTAGTGGGAAGTTTGAAATGTAATGTAATGTAAATGCACATTTAATGAGGCTTTTTGAATGTAGATGCATGAGAAGATTTAAGGTTTTCTGCAGAAAAACAGAATTCTTAAGCAATGCGTCGACCATACCTCTGTATGCGTCGACTCATACTGTTTGATTTTTGAAAAATCACAGAAAATTTTAAGTATGCGTCGACCATTACCCTGTTACGGTCGACTCATACAAGCAAAATTTTCAGTTTTTCACTTTTCTGCACATACGTTGACAAGTTTGATGCATAATTAGAATGTCATACAACAATAAACATCCAAAGAGATACATCATGCATATATGTACAATATTATTATGTAGTATAGCTATTTAACCATGAAACTTTCCAGAGAGAGAGAAAGAGAGAAGAGGATAGTATCACCTCGATGCCGGAGTAGCTAGGTGAACAATAAACTTGTGCTTGCAACAACATCAACTTGTTAGAAGTACAAGATTATAGTCTTAAATGGAATAAGGTAAAACCAGCAGATTATAATGCCCGTTCCGAGATGTCGAGAATACTAAGTTCTCGACGGATATGAAAGAAAGGTTCAGTAGCTAGTGGCTTTGTGAAGATGTCCGCTAGTTGATTTTCAGTATTAACGTGTTCAAACACAATGTCACCTTTCTCTACATGATCCCGAAGAAAGTGGTGTCGAATTTCGATATGTTTGGTGCGAGAATGCAACACAGGATTCTTGGTAAGATTAATGGCACTTGTATTGTCACAGAAGATGGGAATACGCTCGAGTTTGAGGTTAAAATCCAATAGTTGTTGCTTAATCCATAGGATTTGAGCACAACAACTACCGGCGGCAACGTATTCCGCTTCGGCGGTTGACAAAGCAACTGAAACCTGTTTCTTGCTATGCCAACTGACCAAAGAATTTGAAAATAAGTGACAAGTGCCACTGGTGCTTTTCCTATCCGATTTGCACCCGGCAAAATCAGAATCGGAGAAACCTACCAATGAACAATCATTACCTTTGGAATACCATAGTCCATACTTCGGAGTACTGGATAGGTATCGAAGTATTCGTTTAACAACTTTTAGATGGGATTCCTTGGGACATGATTGATATCTTACGCACATGCATACGCTAAACATAATATCGGGACGAGAAGCAGTAAGATAGAGAAGTGATCCAATCATACCTCTATACCTTTTTACATCTACTTCCTTACCGTCTTCATCTTTGTTCAAGTTTGTACAAGTTGGCATGAGGGTGTCTATGGCCTTAGCTTTTGCCATGTCAAATCTCTTGATAAGGTCCAAACAGTACTTTTTCTGGCTCATGAAAGTTCCTTCTTTGAGCTGTTTAATTTGCAAACCGAGAAAGTATGTGAGCTCCCCCATCATACTCATCTCGAATTCGCCCTGCATAAGGTCTGAAAACTCTCTCACAAGATTCATGTTAGTAGACCCAAATATAATATCATCTACATAAATTTGCACTAATATCAAGTGCTTTCCTTGACGTTTAATGAAGAGGGTTGTGTCAACCTTTCCTCTTGAGTAACCTTGATCGAGTAAAAATTTGCTTAGTCGCTCATACCAAGCTCTAGGAGCTTGTTTGAGGCCATACAAAGCCCTTTTTAGTTTATAAACATGATCAGGATACTCATGAGATTCGAAACCCGGAGGTTGTGCGATGTAAACCTCTTCATTTATGTGACCGTTAAGGAACGCACTCTTAACATCCATTTGGAATAGTTTAAAGTCTTTCACACAAGCGAAGGCAAGGAGAAGGCGTATAGCCTCGAGTCGGGAAACCGGCGCATAAGTTTCCTCATAGTTGATGCCTTCCTCTTGGTTATACCCTTGCGCGACTAAACGCGCCTTATTACGGGTTATTACCCCGTTTTCGTCCAGCTTGTTCCTAAACACCCATCGAGTGCCGATTACTCGATGATCTCGCGGAGGAGGGACAAGGTCCCAAACCTCATTTCTGCTGAACTGATTAAGTTCCTCCTGCATTGACAAAAACCATTGTTCATCGAGTAGGGCTTCTTTAGGGTTTTTAGGTTCCATTTGCGAAACGAAAGCGAAGTGATAACAGAAATTACTTAGCTTAGATCGAGTTGTAACACCCTTTGAGATATCTCCGAGAATGTTGTCAATTGGATGGTCTTTGGAATACTTCCAAGCTTGAGGGAGATCATCGTTTGAAGGCGGATGAGCTACCTCGGTTTCATCATGGTGTACATCTTTATCCTCCTCAATTTTGACTTTGTCGGGTTGATCAATTTCCGGCTCGCCACCTTTGAGTATGTCTTCGGTAGATGTACCTGAACCATGAAAAACACTACCCTTTCCGACGTTTCTCGGATTGGATTCATCAAAACTGACATGTACAGACTCTTCTACAGCAAGTAATCGTTTGTTGTATATTCTATATGCTTTGCTAGATTGAGAGTATCCGAGGAAGATACCTTCGTCGGCCTTGGAATCGAATTTTCCCATGTTTTCCTTTCGGATTCTTGTATTTTATGTTCCAAATGAGAATTTTTTTTCTTATTTGAGGCAAGCCTTTTAAAGGCCTCTTTCGCTTCACAGTGTAAAATATCAAAAGCAGTTTGCAATTCATGATGAGACATACTAGAGGATTTTTCATATTTAGCATGCCGTACCTGTTTCTTTTTGTTCTTTTGATGAGCAGAGAGACATAGGTTTGCATTTTCATCTTCATCACTAGAACTTTCATCATCGGAGGAGTCTCTATCGCTTTCCCAAGCTATGTATGCTCTCCTTGGCTTTGATGATTTCTTGTGTGATTTGTATGATTCCTTTTCCTTTGTCTTCTTGTTCATCGGAAAGTCCGGTTTGTAATGACCCGGCTTTCCACACGTATAGCATGACCCTCTAGTTATTTTACCTTTTGAGTCATCATTTTTAGAGTACCTAGATTGTTTCTGGAAGTTTACCAAGTTCTTCTCGGAGTGTTGGATACCGTTCTTTCTCACGTAACGATTGTAGCGTTTAACGAACAGCCCCATATCTTCACTCTTGTCCTCTTCTTCTTCGTCGCTCGATGAATAATCACTTTTCTCTTTTGCTTGAGACTTCGAGGAGGAAGTCTTTAGAGCTATAGATTTCTTTTGGCTCACCTTTGCTTTGTCCTTCTTATCTTTCTTTTCGTGTTGTTCCAGGCTCAAGAGAACTTGTTCGTGCTCTTGTAGTTTACCAAATAATGTTGTCAAGTCCAATGTGGTAAGATCATTTGCTTCTTTGATGGCGGTCACTTTCGGCTGCCATTCCCTGTTAAGACATCTCAAGATCTTATTAGTAGCAACATCATTGGAAACCGGCCTACCAACTGAATGTAATCGATTGATAAGATGAGTAAATCTCTTTTGCATGTCAGCAATGGTTTCCCCTTGCTCCATGGAAAAGAGATCAAACTCGTGTGTTAGTGTGTTGATTCTTGCCAACTTAACATCGTTCGTCCCCTCATGGGCAACTTGTAGTGAATCCCACATGGCCTTAGCAGTAGGACAATGGGATACACAATAGTATTCATCTACACCTAATGAGGAGATTAGGATATTTTTTGCTTTCCAATCATAATTGTATTTCTTTTCATCATTATCGGTCCATTGTGCTTCGGGCTTAGGCACTAATTCATTATTCTCATTGGTCATGGTTATTTCATTTGGACCATTGAGAATAACGTTCCATATTTTTCTATCTATGAAATTTATGTGCACCCGCATACAGTCTTTCCAATAACTATAATTTTCACCATTGAAAACGAGAGCTCTATTATAAGCCCCTTTAGGTTCGTTAGCCATTTTCTATCAAAGTTATATTTTGAAGCACGGAGTGAACCGGAGCTCCTGATACCACTTGTTAGACTATGGCACGGATCTAGAAGGGGGGGTTGAATAGATCCCAATTAAAATTTGAGTCGGCGCTACCAATTTAAAATTGGTTTTGAAAATTTGTTTTAAGTGCGGAAGCGGCCGAGGAAAAATATAGTCTAAAACGAACCGTTATTGGAAAACCGGATATGCGTCAAGCCAATGGATTAGAGATAAAGTAAAATACGAATCATTACACTTATTTGCACAATCAATGATTTGTTTCACTTACTATGATTCCTAGTTCCAATGATCCAAATACCAAATCAAACTAGATACAAACTTAAGACAACTTTGGTTTAGGCAAATTATCAAACACTTGGTGTGCATAAACACTCTAAGTGATATTTGTGTTGAGTAAGTAATTCAAATTGATCTAGTACAGTATACTATTGTACTTTGGATTCAAAAACAGAGATTTAATCTCTTACTCAATTAATATGAATGTTTGGTAAAAGTGCTTAAACTAAAATCACTTAATTTTTAAGCTGAAAAACAATTATGCAGAAAATTAAAGAAGACAGAGATTTGATGAGGCAGTTCCCCCGCCGTCCTCGCTTCGGGGTACGTCTGCCCTCAATTCTAAAGTTAGAATTGAGATGATTTAATTAGATATCACCTGTAGAATTTAACCGTTTATACAAGGATTGCAAAGCAAGTAAGCAACTGAACTCTCAAGATGTTGAATGTTGCTTCCTCTCCTTGTTCCTTGATTCAAGATGAATTAAGACCTTCGATTGTTATTGATAGACCTCCGATTCCAGCCCCTTTGTTGAAAAACCTTCCGTTCTTCAAACCCTCGGCCCGACTGATCTCAACCACAACAAATCGAACCCGAATTCTTCCCTTCAATATCACCGAATCCGCTACTAGACTGATGAAGACTTCCTCTTCTCAATCACCTTTGCACAGCTGAATATTGATGAAGCAATTCGTCCAAAAACCCCCAAACACAAACCGGTCTTGGAGGGCAAAACCCTAACGGTTTTATTCAAGAAAGAACCTGCCACAAGCTTCAACCCGAACCGGATTCTCCAATCTCAGCTTCGAACCTTATCACCTTTAACCGATCATGGAGCACATCAAAAATGGTTGTGTGTAGTTGATATGTTGTGAGATGTTGAAGATGAAGATGATGAATCTTGGACACCTATTTCACTCTTTCTTGTTTCCTTGAACACTTGAAATCAATTTGACAAATGTTAGTTGATAAAAGTGATTTGACTTCTATTTATAGTAACTAGCTAACCAACCAAAAATAACAGCTTTTCAAACAGTGGAAAATACTCAGAAAACTGAGTTTACGCACGAGCGGTCGACCATAGGTCGGCGTGCGCTGACCCGTGGGAAATGCGCCGACCCCTATGGTCGACTCAAGTGTTCCATGCGCTGACCCGTAGCCAACAACACTATGCCATGGGCCGACCTGTGGTCGACTCAAGCAAGCATGCGCTGACCAGTCACCAACTGGTCTGAGTTATGCGCTGACCCGTGGGCTATGCGCTGACCCTTGCGGTCGACTCAAAGTCTGCAAACCTGCAAAAATTCGTATCTTTGTGGTTTTCATGCATTTCGTCATGATCACATTTTATCCACATATGTTTTATGAAATATAGCAGTTTTAGATAACCATAGAGAAGGATATGAAAGGTGATATGTTACATTTGTTTGTAAACGTGGAATCGACAATGCCGATTCATCTGGGATGGTCATTTGTCATCATCGAAACTTGTGATTGTATGTTGTCTGACAATTTGCCCTTACATTCAATCCCTTGATACCTCGAAAGCACGAAAGTCGCTGCTATCTTCTTTCCAGGTCTTCAGTTGATTGAATAGGGGCAGCTGTAATACCCCAAAACTTACCCTTCATTTTTCCTGGAAGCATACGCTTTACACCTCATGCATGCATTTATTTTTAGGTCATTCAGCATTTGCATTTCATCATGGCAATCGAAATATTTTTTTCAAACAAAAAAAAAAGAACGAAAAAAAAAGAACGAAAAAAAAACGAAAAACGAAAAATAAATAAATAAATAAATAAAAGAAAAATCTTGGACTTGGACCTCTCTCATTTGAGCCCACAGGTCCACAAAAATCAGGTTATAAATTCAGAGTTTCAGTGAAACAAAAGGCAATTCTATTCCTATTACCCTGTCTGGGAAAAAGATAGTGAGAGAAGAACCCTGGGGAAAAAGATAGTGAGAGAAGAGCTAACAGAGTTCAGAGCAACCTCCAGGAAACTCTGAAAGGTTCATTCTGACTCACACACTTTCAGCTCAAGCAAACCCTAACATTGGTTTGCAAATCTAGCTGTGCCATTTGATTTCAACCGATCTCTCCAATCAGGTTTGCCCTATTCCCATTATTTTACGCCTTCAATTTGAATGTTCTAAATGTGTGATGTATTATGTTTGAATTTGGAAGTGTGGATATCGTTAGGTTTCGCATATGCATGAATGGGTGAAACCTATGCCTTGAATGCTTAATCGTTTAATTTCTGAAGTGTATGTCACAGGGTTTGAGGTTTCTGAAACCATACTATTATCCATGAAAAAAAATGCTTATCGTGTTTGACTAACCCTTTTGTTGAGTTTTTGTGAGGGCTCATATGACTCTTGCAAAGATGGTTTGCCTGGTGTTCCACTTTATTTGTGGGATACCGCTTGGAGGTTTCATTCCGATTACCTGTACTGACTCACTTTCTTTGATGGTGTTTAGCTTGGAAGGATCCTTGGGTTTCCCATTCCTCTAATTGCTGTTATTTCGGATCTTTTTCCGCATGGTACTTTTACATTTTTCCCGCATTTTACTGATTTCCTAGCTGGAAGACCTCGATAGGAGGCAATGTTTTTGTGTGTTTATTTTTTTTTACAGGTTCCTTCGTCAAGGACTGCCTTTTTGCATGAGCATCCCAAACCTTAACCCTTCATTGATTTTTCTTCTCCTAAACACACGTTTACTCCTTCTACTACAGGTGAGTAAGTCTCCAAAGGTCGAGCATCCGGTAGATTGCGTAGTAACGTCGTTCGTCCAAAACCCAATCCATAACCCCGTAGTTAGCCGAACTACGGCTTGCTCTGATTCTCATTCCAGATGAGATACGTAGGCATAAGACGCGATGTCTTAGCGAGCACACATCCCCCAAACCCATAGGTCAGCCGAGCTACGAAGACTCTAATTCTCATATTCAGATGAGATACGTATGCAGTGGATGCGACATCCGCGCGAGTCATTTTCATTTAACCCCCTTTTTTAGTAAACAACACAAGATAAACTCACACCCTTTAGACAAGAACTACAAAAGTGGATCCCGTAGAGTACTACGGATGCGTAGGGATGCTAATACCTTCCCTTCGCATAACCGACTCCCGAACCCAAGATTTGGTTGCGAGTCCTTGTCTTTTCCTTTCCTCTTTTCAGGTTTACTTCGAGCGTTTCCTTTCCCTCCTTTGGGATAAATAACGCACGGTGGCGACTCTCCTGTCTTTCTTCACCGGTTGTTTTTTTCGCATTCCATTTTTCAGGTTGCGACAATGTCTGAGCTTTTGATGTGACATCTTTGTCTGTTTTCCAATATGACATTCCCCACAAACTCTTCCTTCATCAATCTTCAAGTTTGGAATTCCTCTGGCAACTTCAACAGATATAATCCTCTTCATTCCTTTAAGATGCAGATGGCCCAATTTTTGATGCCATATCTTCACTTCTTCTTCTTTGGCTAGAGTACACATTGATGAATAACCAGTTTCTTGAGAACTCCACATATAGCAGTTGTCCTTAGACCTGACTCCTTTCATGATCACTTCATTTTCTTTATTAGTAATCAGAAATTCAGTTTTTGTGAAGTTTACAGTTAGACCTTTGTCACATAGTTGACTGATGCTTATTAGGTTTGCAGTCAATCCTTTAACAAGTAGGACATTGTCAAGGTTAGGGACTCCAAAGCAGTTTAGCTTTCCAATCCCCTTGATTTCACCCTTTGCTCCATCACCAAAGGTTACATAGCTGGTGGCATGAGGATGAAGGTCAGTTAGCAGGTTTTTGTTTCCAGTCATGTGTCTGGAGCATCCACTGTCAAAATACCAGTCTTCTTTGGCTGAAACTCTGAAAGAAGTGTGAGCTATCAAGTTAGTAACACCAGCCCTAGGAACCCATTGTTTTCTGTTGACAGGGTGTGATGTTTGGGTCTAGGTTGATGATGAGAAGGACTAGCATAGCCATACAACTTATAGAAGAATGGTTTTATGTGGCCAAATTTTCCACAGTAATGACATCTCCATCTTTGGTGTTTTCCTTTATGTTGTCTTTCCTTATGATGTTGTGACACATGATGTGACATCTTTGGTTTGCTACCAGTGTGACTACACTCAGGTTTGGATTCATTGAACCCAAGGCCAGACTTGTCTCCTGCCATTTTTCCAGTCTGGAGAATTTTGTCTAAGGTGTCAGATCCATTGTTCAGCATTCTGACATACTTTGTCATCTCATCCAGTTTGGAGTTCAAGAACATTGCTTCAGTCTTCAACTTAGAGATGGTTTCCAAGTGTTCTGCCTTCTCATTCTCCAGTTGTGTTATCACTTTCTTCTGACTTTCCACTTGTTGACACACTTCTTCACTTCTGTGACACAACTTTCTGTAGGTAGTGGCTAACTCATCAAAGGTTACTTCATCATCACTTGAGTCTTCATCAGAACCCCATCTTCCAGTCAAGGCAGTCACAAGATTTGCAGACTCTCCTTCTGTTTCACTTTCATCAGACCAAGTAGCAACAAGACTCTTCTTCTGTTTCTTGAGGTAGGTCCTACATTCAGCTCTAATGTGTCCATACCCATCACATTCATGGCACTGAACTCCTTTTCCTTCTTTGGACTTTTCATCAGATCTTGTTCATCTATCAGCATTATTGGACCCACTGATGTCAAATGAGATGTTTTTGACATTAGACTTAGACCTTACATCCATCTTTTTCAGAAGTTTGTTAAACTGTCTTCCCAGCAATGCTACATCATTTGCCAGATCTTCATCAGTATCTTGATCACTTTCTTCCTCTTTCTCTTCAGTGTTTGATATGAAGGCTATGCTTTTGACTTTCTTTTCAGATCCATCACACATTCTCAACTCAAATGTTTGGAGGGATCCAATTAGCTCATCCACTCTCATATTGCAAATGTCTTGAGACTCTTCTATGGCTGTCACTTTCATGGCAAATCTCTTAGGAAGTGACCTGAGTATTTTCCTCACTAGTTTTTCATCTGACATCTTCTCACCCAGGGCTCCTGAGGCATTAGCAATTTCAAGGATATTCATGTGAAAGTCATGAATGTTTTCATCTTCTTTCATCCTTAAATTTTCAAACTTGGTAGTGAGCAGCTGCAATCTAGACATCTTCACTCTAGAGGTGCCTTCATGAGTGGTTTTGAGAATATTCCAAGCATCTTTAGCCACCTCACAATTGTTCACCAATCTGAAGATGTTCTTGTCAACCCCAATGAATATATCATTCAATGCTTTAGAGTTTCCAAGGGCTAGATCATCCTCCTTCTTGGTCCATTGTTCCTCAGCCTTCTTCTCAATTGTAGTTTCTCCTTCCTTAGTAATAACTCGATGTTCCCAGCCTGTTAAAACAACCTTCCAAGCCTTATTATCCAAAGATTTCAGGAAGGCTACCATTCAAGGTTTCCAGTAGTCATAGTTGGATCCATCCAGAATAGGTGGTCTGTGAACAGATCCTCCGTCTCTATCTATAGTACCAGAAAGTACCATCCCTAGATCTCACCCAGAACCAGAGCAGGATGCCTGCTCTGATACCAATTGAAATTCTGGTATCAGATATGAGATGTCGAAGGTAATGTCACGACAATAATATCTGAACAATATAAACAAGATAAAAGATAAAGAACAGTAATGCAAGTGACACAAGCAATTGTTAACCCAATTCGGTGCAAACTCACCTACGTCTGGGGGCTACCAAGCCAGGAAGGAAATCCACTAAACAGAATTAGTTCAAAGACTCTCAGTAAACAACTTCAAGTTACAATCTTTTCACCTAATCTCTACCCGTGTGACTTCTACCTAAGAACTCTTAGATATGAGATTCTACTCACTTCCCCTCAATCACAGCAGTGATATAAAACAAGAATTACAATGAAAAGAAGACACTCTTCAAGAACACATACTTGATCTTGCTTAAAAGCTTCAATCAAGTAAACACACACTCATGCTTCAAAGCTTAGAGTGGACAAATTACAACTCAAAAATCAGTCTAATTCAATCATCTATGGATGAATGAATGGCTCACAATACACACGACCATACAAGACTAAAACCCTTATTCTCTCTCAATATTCCGTTCGTTATTTCTTGTGTGTTGAAACCAGATATTCCATGCCCTATTTATAGAATCGTTTGGCTGGGCTTGGACATCATAAAACCCTAAAACTATTTTCCATTCATATCTTCTCATGGCAGCTGATTATATCTCGTTGGAAAATAAGTCAATCTGGTTGTAATTACTGATTGAGGGCGCGTTCAATCATTACATCAATGACACATAGATTAGCATAAAAAACGCAGTCACACAATACATAACATTCAGACTGAATGTTATGTATACAAATGTCATGACATCGGGTCTGACATCTCAATAAAATCATGCATATTCATATTTTAAACACCCTGCAGGTACATGTTATCTTATGTCAAGACAACACTTGTGAGAACTTGTGAACACTCTAGGTTTTGCCAAAATTGTTGCCAACACACAGAACCAACAGATTTCCCATCATCTTACCTAAAATTATTTATCTCACTCCTCACTTTAGTTGTTTTATTCTGGAAGAAATACTGCATAAGGAATGCAACTTTCAATTGAGTCCAAGTTGTTATGGAGTTAGTGGGAAATGATTGGAGCCACACTTAGGATCTATCTCTCAAGGAGAAGGGAAACAATCTAAGTCGAATGACACTTTGGTCAACACCGTTAACTTTTAACATGCCATAGAATTCGACAAAGATGGATAAATGAAGGTTTGGATTTTCTATTGGCAATCCCGAGAATTGGTTCTATAGAACCATGTCCACTAGAGTTTGCTTACTCTCAAAATTATTTTTCGCATTGAGAGGATGAATGATAGTACAATGCGGTTCCTCATTAGTGGGATCTACATAGTCTTTGAGAAGATTGGTATTTACTCATGGTTCAACCATTAATTGTTGTCTTAAAGATCAATGTCTCTCATGTAAGAAATGATCGATCTCGTTTACAGGATCAACTAAATTTCCAGCAAAATGGGTTCTTTGCATATGATGGTAGCGAGATAATTATAATAAAAAAAACAAAATAAATAAAAAGAAAAACTTAACACTTTCGTAAGTGTACAACTGTGTGAAGTAGTGTAAAAAGTTTTCTAACTTCAAAGACCAATTGTTCAATTACTGATGTCTATATTATCGGTGTAAAGCTAGAACGACCGAATATTTCAGTGTTTTTCAGTTTGATAGATAAAATTAATAGATACAAATTTATAATGATAAACAAGACTTAGGGTACATGAATCCACTTCTCGACATACCCAATTGACCCTCTGATTCAATCATGATAAATTAGATCGAGTTATAGAAAATAGACAAAAGTGTACAACACCTACATTCGTCAGTGTGTTGTACTCTCATAGGTGAATAATTCATTTGCTTTCGCTAGCCCAAACTATTCACCTAAGAGAATTATTTTTCACAACTATAAAGATGAGACGTTTTAAAATGAATTTGAGACATCCTTTCAGTATCGCCTCAAACTCGGTTGTTTAGAAATCCGCTCTCGGATACTGATGCTTCCCTTTAAGTATATGATCAGTATCTGAATTGCCTCGGCTTTCGCAAATGATGTAAAGAGTTTAAGACCTAGGACTTTAAAATAATGTTTAACCATAATTTCTCATAGTCGATTTACGGATGATTCAATAGGGTATGCATCATAAGACAAGTCTCATGACCCCTCTTCCCTAATAGACTACTCAAACATGATTAAAAAAACAAGGTAAAATAGGGGTACATATAAATAACGTTCATGATTGAAAATAAAATTAAAGTGATAACGATAAGTAAGGAATAAATATAACCTAAATAAAACAAAGAAGACTTTGATTAATAGAGGAAAACTTAAGTACACAATGCTTGAATAAAGTTGCAGGAAAATAAACTTAGCAAGAACTTAGGGCATAAACTAAAGCTGAATAATGTAAAGTGAGGTAAGAGGTGTTTCTCCAATTATCCTATGTCTACTTATAGAAAATTATCATAATTCAAGGCACTAAATTTGTATAATGGAAACTAAAGACCATTAAGCATCATTTTGGAACAATTGGGAATCACCAAGTATCAGAAACTGTTACAAAACGCCAAAATCTCACAGTTGGAATTGGGCCTAACACGGGTGTGTTATTCAACATGGGGGATCCAGCTGAACAACAAGGGTCATGTATGACAACACTACCCAATTGTGTTTATTTATGGTCAAATGTATGGGGGAACTGTTTTATGCTAACACGGCCCAACCGTGTTGGTTGCAGGATTTTGTTCCAGAGGACCTCTTTTTGACGCGATTATTGATCCTTTTCCCTCCAATTTGATCCTAAACATTCCTAACAACCTAAAAACATAAACAAAGCACCAAAAGTGCATAAAATGGAAACACAACAAGGAAATCATAATGGAAAACACAAATAAAAACCATACAATAAGAGGTACAAACACCACTTATCAATAATGTTTTATGGTCGTATCACATGAAACCCAAATCTTCTATTAAGGAGACGCCATTCAAAATTGTTTATAACACTAACGCCATTTTACCTATTGATATTGACATTACCATATGGCGGTGTGAGCATTTCAATGAAGATGGTATGACACACCATATGGCTTTATTGTTTATTTGTGTACTAACAAAGTTTCTAACCATATTCTACATGAATACCATCACTTTGAAACCAATTAGATTTATGTATGTAAAGAAAATGAAACAGGACTTAGATCAATGTCCAACCTACCTGACAAAGCTCGAGAGATCACCCACGTCTAATAATTTGCAGCAAGCAGAGATTTCCTAGGAGGTATAATTCCAGATTAGTTCTAAGGGACATGAAGGAGGGCGACCTTGTGCTCAGAAAGGTGATAGAACCTACTCGAATTGGAAAGATACTCCCTAATTGTAAGATCCATACATATTAAATGAAAGACTATCAAATGGAACGTACAAACAGGAAGATCTGAATGGAAGTCTTGTTCCCAGATCCTGGAACTCAGCAAATTTGAGGTACTAGTATAGTTAATTTGTTTTTTTATCAATGAAATAAGGCGATGAAGTCCATTTCAGTATTGTATGCGTTTCAAAAATATTTTAATTTATAAATAAAAGTAAGGTGGCAATCTTTTCCCTTGCAAGGGAAGGGGTTCATAATGAGGCGTCATATTTCCTCAACTTCATCATTTTCTAATTTCTTTGCATATGATGCTCTACAGAGCAATCTTGCTTGATCCCCAATGAGGTATTATTTCCCCTATAAGGTAACTTTTCTTGAAAGTAAGGAGTATCATTTATGCTCTATGAGACAAATTTTCTTGAACCCTAAGAGGTGTTATATCCTCCCTATCAGGTAACTTAGCTTTAGCCCTAATGGGTATTATTTTCACCCTATAAGACAACTTCGCTTGAACTCAAAGAAATATCATTGTTGCTATATAAGGAAATTATTCTTGAGCCCTTAGGAATATCATTATCGTCATATGAAGCAACTTAGCTTGAACCCTAAGGGGTATTATTGCCACCCTCCAGGGAAACTCTACTTGAACCCTTAGCGATATCATTTCTATCTTATGAGGCAAAACTTCTTGATTCCTAAGGGTTATAATTTATTCCCTACGGGTATCATATTAGAAAATAAAGAACGATTATTTGAATATGGAAAGGTTGAACATAAGCGCTTGATAAACATGTGTTAATAAACAAATTTCTAAAGGCAAAGGCGTAAATATTTCATTTAAAGGCCCCTAAAGAAGGAAAAAGTACACAATGTCTTTAAAAGGAGATATTAAAATAATCTTGACAAAGTAATTAAAACAAATTTAGATGCTATATGATGGTGAATCCTATGTCTCATGAAAAATCCATCCCTTTTATTAACAACATGAGAGGTTTCAAGTGTTGCAGCATTATCCTCCCTTATCTCGGAAGAAGAAGCTCTTTGTTTGTTGGACCTACCTTCATAACTCACCAACTTATCTCGAGAAGCTCTTTGTTTGTTGGACCTACCTTCATAACTCACCAACTTCCTATTCTTAACGACTTGAACATGACGAGCTCGCCTCTCAAATGCATTCTCAGCAGCGTCAACTATTTCACCCTGACATCGTCAAGATTCGAGGTTAAGGTCTCCTTTAGGTAAGACTCCTACATATCTTTAACCTTGTTTTTGCTTGGTCAAGTTATTCGTCCAAATTATTATGCTTAAGAGCAATATTTTAATCCATTTTTAAAATTAAATTAACTAAACTATAATTTTAAAACTTATAAATAGTAAATTATTTTTCTTTTCCTAAATAGTTTAAGGTATTTTCTCTATTAAATTTGAGGTTCCCAAAATAAATAAATAAAATTTTATTCCTGATGCAATCTTTTTTCTCTCTCTTGTTTTTCAATAATAAATCATTAGTTTTGTGGTGGCTATAAATTATAGTCTTGTTGTACAAAAATACTCCAGACATTTGGCACCTTTCATTCAAGATTTGTCAAATGAAGGAGTAACAATATCATTAATTGTTGAATTGAAATGGCTAATGACCACATCTTTCACGATCTATGTACCAAACAAAACGTCTCATCACCTATCATTAGTAACATAAAGCCTATGGTTCCAAACAAGATGCATAATGTCCAAAATATTTAAAAATAAAATGTTGGTTAATGTTTAACTATACAAAAATAAACATTAAAGAAAAAATTAAGTATGTATTCATGCAACATGAATTTAGATATGTGATGTTTTAGAAGCAAAGGTGAAAAGTAATACAACCAATGAAAATAGGGGTATAAACAAATTTGTCTAAATTAAAACAGCAAGAAAGCCCACTATTACACAAAAGTAACACCTAATAATGGCCTACCTCAAGTGATAACAAATGGTATTATTGTAGTGGGGTGCAAATAGCTAGTTACTAGGTTAAAACCAAATAGTATTCAATTCTTGTCACACTATAGTGGGTATGAATTTCACTGGAGAATAATAGTGGAACACTTTTATTTGTTAGATTTTTTTTAGTAAGCAACAACTTGAATTATGAGAGGTACTAGGGGTGCACAACCCTTAGTACAAGAAAAGAGAAGATAAAGATAAAGATTGATGGTCTCAAAAGCAAAAAAAACTACAAGAACTTATATGATAGAATTCGAGACGGATTACACTTTCGATCCTCCCAACAATGAGAAAGACTACTACAAAAAAATATCGAATTGAGTATCATCTGTGTATGTATGGTGGTGGAATTAGTTCTTTGAATTAGTTGGTATTAAGGTCGATTTCTTTGAATTAGTTGGTATTAAGGTCGAATATCGAATTTTAAAAAATGAATAATATTTTTAAGATTCTAGTTAAAATATGTTTGAAATTGTAGATCGTAATGAACTCATTTTTTTTCTCATTTTAGTTTTTATTGTTAGTTAAAAATTAAAAAATTATTTAAAAATATGATTTATCCATTTTATATTTATCAACAAATTTACAAATTTACTGACTGTTATACAAAAGAAATATAATAATTAATTATGTCAAACAAATTTAATTTAATATAATAGTCTACAAATAATATTTCAACTAATAGAATGAGAGAATCAAATATTAAGTTAGACGATATTACCAAGATTCGAACTATAATCCTTAGAATTGTGTGCGTAAATTTTTAACGGTGATTATAACTTTTGTCTTCCGACAAAAACTTAATCTATTAATTTTTTTTATTAATTATAAATTAGTTTTATATTTAAAAATATGTTGGTGTGTAATATGCAAATAGTTCTGTAGAGTATTATGAGTATAATTTTTCCACTATGTACCACAATGTTTTATTCTTGTATCACATTTAATTGATTGATGCATTCACATGTTGTCTATTTTGTAAATGTCGAGTAAGTGGCAGTAGGAAGAGTATATTTTGTTGTCACCTTGTTGCCATAATGTTTCATATTAATTTGTTCTTGTTATCTCATTTAACTATTGATGTTTTTTTGTTCTTTTATGGGGAAAAGCTGTGCAGGTCTGAACCCACAGCATATTCATTGGTGTTTGTTTTCTAAGTTAAGAATCAAATAGATATTTAATTAATTAATTAATTAAAATTGATTTAAATTTTTATTAATGATAATACATTTTCAAATATAACCGTGAACTCGTGAGTTAAGGCAAAGATGATTCTTAGAGTTGTGTGGGGTTTACAACAGGGAAAAAGTGTAAAAAAATGGTTTGCAGTTGGTTTTAAAGATCTACATACAATCCATGGGTTTCTTACTTAGGGGCACAGCCAGGTCCCATGTTTTGTTCTAATTTAATATTTCAATTTCAAAATTCATAGCATAGCATCGATCAGATATTGGTTTTCTATAGCGTGAAAGATGAACGAATGAATCATTGATGAGAGAAAGAGAGATATCACAAAGTCTCCTTATAATATTGATTGTGATTCATTAGTTTAATACAATGCATCAACGCTTGTTATATATACATCATGCAAGTCTTGTATGATTGGTTATTTAGACATGTACTTAGTTAAATTCTCTAACTAACTTTCTCACCTTAACTATGTCAAAAAAAAAAAACTTTTCCACTTTAACTATCACTAACCTAACTAACTTCTCATATTCATATAATCATAATATAACTCTAATATCCCCCTCAAGATCATAGTTGTAACGAGGGTGCAACTTTGAATTTGTCTTTGTAATCTTGAAACGAAGTATGAAAGAGTGGTTTTGTTAGTGCATCTGCGTAGTGCCAGGAATATGTTGAATCAAAAACTTGTTAGTTGTTACTCTTCTCTTACGAAGTGGATGTCCAACTCTGTATGTTTTGTCCTTGCATGAATAATCGGGTTAGAGGACACCATCACAACACTAATGTTATCACAAAACAAAGTTGGAACTTAATATTGCACATGGAGCTCTGTCAGCAGATATTTAATCCACAAAAGTTCATATGTAGTGTGAGTAAGTGAACGATATTTTGCCTCAGTGCTAGACCTTGCAACCAATGATTATTTCTTCAAGCTACATGATATGAGATTTGGTAAAAAATACACAAATGAGCCACATGTGGACCTCCTATGATCAGAGTCACTGGCCCAGTCATAATCACTATAGGCACGAATTGACACCTTTTGCATAGGTTCAGGTGGCTTTAATACTAAACCATGATGTGCAATTCCGCTAAGATACCTAAGTGTCCCCTTGACAACACTCCAGTGTGATTCAAGGGGTTTAGACATGAACTGGAAGGCTTTATTAACAATGTATGCAAAGTTTGGCCGTGCTAAAGTCACATATTGAAGTGATCCAACAATTGACCTTTAGTGAGTTGGATTAGGTATGATATATGTGTGATGCTTACTCAGCTTGCAGTGGCTGAACATTGGTGTGTTGCCATCATTTGCACCTTCCATGTTTTCCTTAACCAACAAGTCATTTATATACTTGGCCTGAGTTAGGATGATAACACCATTTTATTGCTCGTGTACCTTAATTCCCATAAAGTATTTTGGCTTTCCCAGTTATTATGAAGCTTAGAGATAAAGTCATGGACAAGCTTGGATGAGGTAATTGTGATCAGTATGTCATCTACATACACCATGGCATATAATGTGGCATTGGAATGTTGATAGGTGAATAGAGAATGATCACATTTGCTAGATATGAAGCCAAAATGAATAAGAGCCGAATGCAACTTCTCATACTAAGCCCTATGGGCTTCTTTGAAACCATGGATTATCTTTTTTAGCTTGCAAACAAGAGAGACATTGCAGTCAACAAACCTTGAAGATTGTTGCATGTACATTTCCTATGGAAGTTCTCCATTTAAGAAGGCATTGTTGATGTCTATCTGTTGTATTTCCCATTTGAACGTGAATGTTGTAACATCCCTAATTTATTTTAATATCTTAATTACATATTAAGATATTTGATTTTGCGTGTGGTATGATTTATTTTGATTAATGGTGTTATTTTTGGTGATTTGATTGTTATAAGAATATTTTGGTAATTTAATAATTACTGAAATAGTTGAGCTGATAGCGTGGAGTTTAAAAATTAGAATTATTTGAATTATTTGTGATAATTATTTAATTTTAAGATATTTAATAATAATAGAAATAATTAGAATTTTAGGAATTAATTATAATATTTTAATTAAATATTTATTTAATAGAAATATTTATTTAATCAAAATATTTAAAAATAACATTTACGGTAATATTTTATTTAATTGAGATTATTTTATTAATAATAAAAAAGGGACGTATATTATGGTTACAAATTTTAATGTTAACATTTGAGGGTGTGGGAGTAAGTAGGGGTGAAATATTAAAATGGAATTATAAATATTAAAAGGGCTAAGATGTTTTTGGTCCTCCTAAATATCTCATATTTAATTTTTAGTCTCCAAAAATTTCTTTCAAAGTATGGTCCTGCTAAAAATTTTAATTTTAACTTTTAGTCCCTCCTGCCAAAGTCGTCGCTAATTAAAAAATTGGCGCTAAAAGAGTCATGAATTTTGTCGTTAAGTTGTAAAAATCGTCGCTAAGTTGCAAGAGGGATCAAAAGTTAAAATTAAAATTTTAGAAGGACCATTTTTTGAAGAAAACTTTTGGAAGGACTAAAAGTTAAATATGAGATATTTAAAATGACCAAAAACATATTTAACCCATATTAAAATGACGGTGAGAGCTAAGTCAGGACAAAAATCCCAAAATTTGTGAGAAGCGGCGCATCTGAGAAACGAAGAGGAGAGCTTTGGGAAGGGAGATGGCGGAACTTCAAGACTTTTGTGAAAGTTTTGATTAAGGTAAAAGGAAAATTACTTACTATAAGGTGGATTTTAGGTAAGGGTTTTTGTTTGTTAACCCTATTTTGTATTGATCTTTCCCATATGTTTGTATTTTGGTCAAATGGGGTTTGTCTAACACCTTTGGTCATGGATCGTATGATAATATCTCATAAGTGTAAATTATAAATTTGGTGATATATATATATATATATATATATATATATATATATATATATATATATATATATATATATATATATATATATGATTGTGATTGTTTTTGGCATAGATCGTTATTACGATCTATGACCAAATGAGATAAGTCTCATTTGGTCACTGTTTGCTGATCGATAAGTATATCAATATATAATTTGGGCAACCAAATAGGATTTGAAAAAATCTCTCTTGGTTACTCTAGAAATTGCATAAAATTGTTGAATTATGTTAAATTGTTGTAAAATTAAAAAATTTATTAAAATCTCAGAAAGCGTAATTTTTTTCAAGAAAAAAGTAAAAAACTGCATTTTTAGTAAAAAAAAACACTCGATTTTATGTACTGAATCGTATGGTTGTACAAAAACAATCAGAAATTGGGAAATTCGGAAATTCATAAAAATTGGGAAAAGTCGGAAATTCATAAAAAATGGGAAAAGTCGGGAAAACAAAAATCAGGCCGACAACAGCGGCGACGGTCCGACGAGTCTGGAAAAAATTATGTTATTTTCGATCGGTTTTGGCATTTTTCGAGTTTCGAAGCCTCTTCTTTGAATTTCGTGTAATACTGAAGATGATTGCAACCCTTTTTATCAGATTAAATTTTTTTTTTAATAAAATAAAATATTTATATGTTAATAAAATGTTCATTTGAAAAATGTAATAGAAAGAGAAAAATGGATGACTTTGGGAGTAATAAAATTGAGATAATTTTGAATTGAAATATTATTGATGCGGTGATTTTCTTCGAGGCCTTTATTGGCGATATATGGTTCACACTCGGGATCTATTTTGGGAGAATAATTATTTAAATAACTTGGCGAGATTTATACTTGTTTGGGTGAACTATATTGTTTGACTACTAGAATTCTCATGCATGCATACATATTGGAGTTAGGTGGGACTTCGGTCTACTCGGTGGCCTTAGATCCATTTGGTGGGATCGTTGGTCTACTTGAGAGACCAGAGGCGGGTCTCAGTTCCATTTAGTAGGGATCTTCGGATCAGGTCAGGGACCGAAGACCGTGGAAGAAATCAATAACATGCCTTTGATATCCATAAAAACTTGGTACCACATGCATATAGGTGAAAGACTTGGTGCATAATAGCATTAAAAAATGTTGAGAATGATATATGTATATATGTTTGTATACTAGTATTATTGTTATATTCGTTTATCATCCTGTTGCTAAACTTAATTGTGTATAACTCTTAAGTGTATTCTCACCCCTTCTTCATTTCGTTGGATTGACTTTGTGCAATGTTGTACATGTAATTAACATGAGTGATAGATTGTGATGATTGTGAGATGGCTTTGACGCCTCTTAGCATTTACTATTTTTTTTTTCATTTAGTCGAATACATACTCTAATCTGTAACATCGGGGATTTGGGCACTTGTATCTTCATGTATTGAGTTGTAACTTTCTTTTATGGAGTTTTTAGAGATGATTTATTCAGACTTATGATATGTTTTCTTTTATCTTCCGCTGTGAATTATTTATTTGCATGTTTATGTATGAGATTTTTGATGAAGTAACATCTTATGCATGAATTTTTTATTAAAAATAAAGTATGGGATTTAGGGTGTTACATAATGGTATCAGAACAGGTCGGTCCATCCGGCCAGGTTTTGTTGATTATGTTATTTCCTAGTGTGCAACGAGTGTTTGAACATTGTAGATACAATGTTTCTTCTAACATTTGTTTTTTGATATACAGAGGAATGTATGGGAGAAACTGTAACGCCACCGACTACTTTCAGGATTATCGACTGATCTCACAAACCAACAAGAGTCATTTCAGCATGTTTTATCCTCACTCACATGCTTTTTGGGAAACTTCTCATATGGTCACCCATCTAAATAATACTTCAAGTCAAGCACGCTTAATTATGAAGTTCTTATTTGTTAGGCTACTGAAAAGAAGATGCATCTTGTTGGTATAGGTAGTACCAATGAATCCGTATAAGCCTTCTTTCAATCATGCAGTCCCATCCCTGCACAACCTCAGGATCCCTCTCATTCCGATGTGAATTTGGAGACCACTCTCCACCCTCTTTGGCCTCAAGTGTTATATCCATTCTTCTCCATATTCGGCCTTGGGTGTTACATGCCCACCAGCCTTCGCTTGGTTTGTCCCGAACCTCATCGTATTGGGAGAGGTCTGAATCTAATACCATTTGTAACACCCCAGACTTCTTTCAGGACTATCGACTGACCCCACAAACTAACACGAGTTTTTTTAGCATGTTTTATCCTCACTCACACATTTTCCAAGAAACTTCCCAGAAGGTCACCAATCCAAATACTACTCCAAATCAAACACGCTTAACTATGGAGTTCTTATTTGTTAGGCTACCGAAAAGAAGATGCATCTTGTTTTCGGTAGCCTAACAAATAAGAACTCCATAGCTAAGCGTGATGGATATGGGGTAGTATTTGGATGGGTGACCTTCTGGGAAGTTTCTCGGAAAGCGTGTGAGTGAGGACAAATCATGTTGAAAAGACTTGCATTGGTTTGTAGGGTCAGTCGGTAATCCTGAAAGTAGTTTGGGGCGTTACAGAAACGAATATGCTATTGTCGAAGCTCTACAAGCTATGACTCAAGTGATGGGGCAGACACAACAGGCTTTGCAGGCTCAACAGAACAATTAGGCTGAAGGTGGTGAGGGTCGTGGGCTGAGCAGATTCTAGAGGAATAATCCTTCGACCTTTAAAGGGAGGTATAATTCGAAAGGTGCACAGACTTGGTTGCAGGAAATTGAAAAGATATTCAGGTTTATGGCTTGTACTGACGCTCAACATTTTCTTTATGGAATCATATGTTAACTGAGGAAGCAGAGTACTGGTGGGATAATGCACGATAGAGGTTTCAGGCTACAGGTGCCAATGATAAGATGATTCTGATTGTGGTTGGTTTGACTACTGGGAAAAGTATCATGAAAATCAAACCCTTCTTGTTGATGAAACCCTTTTCCAATCAGTATAGATTTGTACTTGTTAATCGTACCATCTGGATTCTCTTTGACCTTAAAAACCCACTTACATCCAATATCTTTCCTATGAGATAGGAGTTCAGTTAATGTCCAAGTCCTATTCATCAAGAGTGAATTATATTATGACTTCATGGCATTGAACCACTCAGGGTGTGCTAAGGCTTGCTTAGCCGTGGTTGGTTCCGAGTGTACAAGATATACTTTTGGTTTAGAGTGGCCGATTTTGGATTTTGACAACATAGGATGATTGTTGGTAGGTGATCTTATGGTCTGATAAAGAATAAGGAGTTCTGCTTCATTAAATACCACATCCTTTGAGACATAAATCCTATCATTTGTATCCATGCACTTATGACCCTTATGTGTTGGAGAAACACCAAGATACACACATTGTGTGCTTCTAAAATCAAGCTTGTGTTGATTGTAAGGTCTCAAATGAGATTATCATGATCATCCAAACACTTTGAGTGTCTTGTATTCAGGTTGCTTTTGATGTAAGGCATAGAAAGGCGAGACATAATTTGCTAATGCAGAAATTGTTAGTATGTTGATAAGACACACAACAGTTGTGAAAATGTGTTCCCATAAGTCAAGTGGTAGAGATGCACATGCCAGTAAAGTCAACTCCATTTCTAAAATCTCTTTATGCTTCCTTTCAACTGTCCCATTATGATGAGAGGTATGAGGGCTTGTAAGTCAATGCTTTATGCCTAATTCATTTAGTAGCTATGTGAGTGGTCTGAATTCATCTCCAAAATATGACTGGATGACCTTTATTTGAGCATTAAATTGTGTTGTGCCATAACTTTTAAAAATCTTAAAGGCATGGAGTGCATCACTTTTTTGCTTTAGCATATAGATCCCGGTCTACCTTATATGAGCATCAATAAAGGAAACATAATAAGAGTAACCACCTCTAGGATATGCACATGTATGAATCTTTTGAAGATTTGAAAGACAAAGAGTTATATGATGTGATGTACCTGAGTCTGCAAAACATGCTTGAGCTTCCAGATCTTGTGGGATTTGGAGGGAATCTTGGTGAGATAAAAGTGCAGTTGCTTGACATGCATTAGTTCCTTGACCATGTTGTTGCATATTAGCTTGCCTATTTTCAGTTGAAGTAGGTGCTTGTGGTTGATTCTTGTTTGGAGCAGGTACAAATTTTCCATCAAACATGTGTCAGTATTCCATGACACTATGTCCATATTTGTTGCAGAGCTCATAGGTAAGCCTATTACTAGTGGTGCTACTCACTCTACCACGACTCGTACCTCTGAAATTATTGAATCCAAGAGTTCCACCTCTATAGTGTTGGAATCCACTTGAATTCCTTCCATAGTAATTGAGAAAACTAGCTTATGCAATGTTAGCAATTGCATTTGGTGTGGACAACTCTTGTTTTTACTTTTCCATTTGAGCTTCTTGCACATAGAGTGGAGCTTATACCTCATAGATGTCTGCAGGTTCGTTTTCCATAAATCATTATGATAAATGAATTATATTCTTCAGGTAGACCCTAAAGAATAACATCAACCTAATCAATAATAACTCTAATACAAAGCACATATTTTGAGATTTACCTTTACCTTTCTTGATGGTTTTCAATTCACATCTCATTTGAGGAACTCTTGCTTTCATTTGTGAAAGAAAATGCTTGTTCACTTTGTCCCACACTTCATAAGCATTCTTGCAATAGATTACTCTTGGTAGAACCTATTCAAAAATGGTTGAGAGTAACCATGTGAAAAGAGCTTGATCTTGAACAATCCAAGATTCATACTCTTCCGAGACTATGTTTAGAAGTCTCTCATTATTTGTTTTGTACATGGTGGAATCTTTGGATTCACAACAATCTTGTGAAGTTTTTGTCACAAAATCACACTCTTTAGTTGTTGATTTCATAAAAGGAAGTTGATTTCTTGTAATTTGATAGAAAGCCTCGGAGCAAATGTATTAACTGAGTGTGAATGCATCATAGTAGATGTCATTGGTTGCAAATATTTTAGCACATCTTGGTAATCTTCTCGCACACTTCCTTGATCCTCCATTGAAGCATCTTTGGAACTTTCTCGAGAAAAAAATTTGTAAAAAAATGCACTATGTAGTGCTCAGTAGCTCGAATCAAAGGAGGATTCTTAGGGGATACTATGTTTACTAGCGGAATAAGGTTCCTACTATGGTGATTGATACCATGTTAAAGATGAATGAATGAATCATTTATGTGTGTGTGTGTGTGTGAGAGAGAGAGAGAGAGAGAGATCATAAGGTCTCCTTGTGTATTGATTGTATTCATTAGTTTTTTACAATGCATGAAGGTTGCTATATATACACCATGCAAGCCTTCTATGATTTGTTACTTAGAGATGAAGTTAGTTAGATTTTCTAACTTACTTTCCCACTTTAACTACCACTAACCTAACAAACTTATCATACTCATATATTCATAATATAACTATAATATATAGCATATGATTGATCCGATGTTGGTGTTCTATAGGTTGTTTGAACGAAGTTGGTTCAATGTTAATAGTGATAGCAATACTTATTATTTTATCGCGAGTTTAAATATGTGTCCTTGTAGTCTTATGGCTTTGCACAACTATCAACTGGGTTGGTCTAATGAAACAAATGATGTTTTTATTATCTTTACAAATGATTATTTTAATTATATTTTATTTTCTCTACATTACTATTTGAAATGAATCTTTGATTTCATTGTTTCAAAAGCTCAATTACAAACTAACTCTTTCATTTTAGGGTTAAATATACTTTACCCCTGCAATGTGAGCGAGTTTTTCTTTACCCTCGTAATATTATTATTTTTTTATCTCCCTTTGAATGGTAAAGATTCTTTCGTTTTGACCCCTTAGGTGGCAACTTGGACACTAAATCTTCAGTTTTGCTGACGAGGCATGTCTATGTGTGTTTTTTAATTTTTTCTTTATTTAATTAGTGACATGTTAATATTTAATTGGTTAAATATATCTTACCCCCTGAAATGTGAGCGAGCTTTGGTTTACCCCCGAGTAATATTTTTTTAATATTAATTATTTAACCCTAATTTTTTTTTTTTAATATTAGTGACATGCCAATATTTTTTTAACCCTATTAATTAATTATTATTATTTTTTTTTGAAATATTTTTTCTAGAATAAATTATTATTTAGTCTTTTTAAATAAGTTTTCTTAATATCAAAATTTTGGGCTTACGACCCATTTGCATCCCAATCCATTAAGACAAAAGTTCAAGTGTGTTTGAGCTTTATAAATACTAAATGTATTAGTTACCCAACAATGCCCACCACAGAATGTGTGTACCCAGCTTCAACAATCCCTTGAACAAGCTCACATTTATTTTGTCAAAGTATTCATAAGTTCCTTCCTTAATATTTATTCTCTCTAACTGATGCTACACAAAATATACCTGAATGTATTGCACGCTCGAAGATACAATAGAGTCACCACCGAACTTTATTTATCTCAAAAGAGGGAAGGGAAAATATCGATAAAACCCAAGGGGAAACAGAAAAACAGGAAAGGAAGTCGGTTATGCAAGGGGAATGTATTAGCACCCCTCATATTCATGGCACTCCATGGGAACCGTTTTTAATGCTCTTGCTTGGATGGGTGTTGCTATCTTCATGTACCTGCAAAACAGAAAATGGGTTAGAAAAAGAGTGCTCGAGGAGGATTGGGGCCCTCATGCCTGCGTATTCTCATAGTATAATGAGAAAGTCAGAGCCTCGTAGTTCATAGGACCAGAGAGAGAAAGGGGGAAAAAGAAAAGGGCTCGCCAAGGATTCACATCCTCGTGCCTACGTACCCTCATAGTGCAATGAGGAAGTCAGAGCTCCGTAGTTCGAAGGACAAAGACTGAGAAAACAATATGATTGGGGGGTGTTTAAACCGGAAAAGACTAAAGTTGAATAAAATGGTGTTTAAACCAAAGATAAACAAAAGGTGGTGTTTAAACCAAAAGTAGGTGTTTAAATCGGAAAAAAGAAAAAAATGGTGTTTAAACCAAAAGAGAGAGGTGTATAACCATAACGGTGTCAACCCAAATTATGGTGTTTAAACCAAGAGCAAAAAGGAAAGGCTTGCCTAAGCAATTGGGACTAACAAGGCAAGGGAAAGAAGATAGGAACCTTTCAAAGCACAGTGGCTCACATGACAAGGGGGCCTTACCGCACAGGGACTCATATGGTAATGGAGTGATGTTTAAACCAAGGAATATGGGTTAACCTATGGAGGTGTGTCCCAAATGAGGTATATAACCATGACGGTGTCAACCTGAATTGTGGTGTTTAAACCAGGAATAGGTGTTTAAACTAGAAAAGTGGTGTTTAAACCAAAAGGTCGATGTTTAAATCGGAAAAGTGGTGTTTAAACCAAAGAGTCGGTGTTTAAACCAGAAAAGTGGTGTTTAAACCAAAGGGTTGGTGTTTAAATCGGAAAAATGGTGTTTAAACCAAAGAAAAGAAAGTGGTATTTAAACCGAAAAAATGGTGTTTAAACCAAAAAAGAAATGGAACGGTGTATTGTTAATGTAGACTTGTCAAATGTTTGATTCGAATTGCACTAAAGTCTATCAATGAAGGCAGATACTTTATATAACTAGGGCCAACGCCCCGTACTCAAAGATACCCTAGACAAGGATAAGAATGACCCATATCATCATTCTTCATTGCTTAAGGCTCGTGGCGTGTAACTCTTATTGTTGATTCTAAGAGTTGGCAGCAATTTTGGTAAAACAAAGAGTGTTCACAAGATGTTATGTGTGATGTCTTAACATGAGATATCTTTTGTACCTGCTGGAGTTCAAGAACATGTGCATGCAGGATTGTTTCAGAATGCCACATACAATGACAAGGCTTCTGATATTGGATGTACCTGCTGGAGCTTAAATGAAAGACATGTTCATGCAGAATTGTTTCAGATGACATACACAATGTCATGGCATCTGATATGGCTGTACCTGCTGGAAGTTATAAAAGGAATTATTGGATTATGCAGGATTTTTCCAGGATGTCAGACCCGATGTCATGACATCCTGTACACAGAACATTCAGTATGAATGTCTGGTGTTTTGTGATTGCTCAATTAATGGAAATCTTTGGATGATTGAAGATATGGCTAGCTGGCGCATTCAATCATGGATTACAACCAGATTTACTTATTTTCCAAGGAGATCTATACAACTGTTATAAAAAGATTTGATTGGAAAATAGATTTAGGGTTTTCAAGATGTCCAAGCCCAGCTGAAAGCTTCTATAAAAAGGGACTTAGAAAACCTGTTTGAATACACAACCAAGACTGAGCGAAATATAGAGAGAGAGCTAGGGTTTGTGTCTGTTTAGTCGTAAGACTTGTAGGTCATTCAAGTCATCTATTGATGATTGAATTGGACTGATTTGTGGTTGTAATTTGTCACTCTAAAGTTGTTAAGCAAGAGTGTGTGTCTACTTGATCAAAGCTGTGAAGCAAGATCAAGTGTGTGTCTTCTTGATCAAAGTTGTGAAGCAAGATCAAGAGTGTGTCTTCTTGATTTAAATTGTGAAGTAAAATCAAGAGTGTGTAATTGAAAAGTATTTTCTTTTCACAAGGGATTGTTGTTTAAAATCACTGGTGTGTGATTGTAAGGGAAGTGAGTGGGTTCTCATATCTAAGAGTGCTTAGGTAGAAGTTGCACGGGTAGAGATTAGGTGAGAAAGACTGTAACTTGTTGAAGTATACAGATAGTCTTTGAACTAATTCTATTTTAGTGAATTTCCTTCCTGGCTTGGTAGCCCCCAGACGTAGGTGAGTTGCACCGAACTGGGTTAACAATTGCTTGTGTTATTCGCTTTACCATTCTGTATTTGTTTATCCATTGTGTGTTAACAGATATTAGTGTCGTAACATTACCTTCGACATCTTATATCTGATACCAAAATTTCAATTGGTATCAGAGCAGGCATCCTGCTCTGGTTCTGGGTGAGATCTAGGGGCAATACTTTCTGGTACAATGGAGAGAGATGGAGGATCTGTTCATAGGCCACCTAGTTTGGATGGTTCTAACTATGACTATTGGAAACCTCGAATGGTAGCGTTTCTGAAATCCCTTGATAACAAGGCTTGGAAAGTTGTGCTAACAGGTTGGGTGCATCCTGTCATTACTAAAGAAGGAGAAGCCACCACTGAGAAGAAGCCTGAAGAACAATGGTCCAAGGAGGAGGATGATCTTGCTCTTGGAAACTCTAAAGCCTTGAATGCAATATTCAACGGGGTAGACAAGAATATTTTCAGGCTGGTAAATAACTGTGAAGTGGCCAAAGATGCTTGGGACATTCTCAAGACCACTCATGAAGGCACCTCTAGGGTAAAGATGTCTAGACTTCAGCTGCTCACCTCCAAGTTTGAAAACTTAAGGATGAAAGAAGATGAAAACATTCATGAATTTCACATGAGTATCCTTAAGATTGCTAATGCTTCAGGAGCCCTGGGAGAGAAGATGACAAATGAAAAACTGGTAAGAAAAATACTTAGGTCACTCCCTAAGAGATTTGCAATGAAGGTGACTGCCATAGAAGAGTCTCAAGACATCTCCAACATGAGGGTAGATGAGCTAATTGGTTCCCTTCAAACCTTTGAGTTGGGATTAAATGATGGTGTTGAAAGGAAAACAAAGAGCATTGCCTTTATGTCAAACACAGAAGAGGGTGAGGGTCAGGAGGATGATGAAGATCTGGTCAATGAAGTAGCAATGTTGGGAAGGCAGTTCAATAAACTGTTGAAAAAGATGGATGTAAGATCAAGGGCAAATGTCAAGAACATCTCATCTGACATCAGTAAATCCAACAATACTGGAAGAAGAGCAAGATCAGATGAGAAGCTCAAGGAAGGAAAAGAGGTTCAGTGCTATGAATGTGATGGGTATGGACACATCAGGACTGAGTGTGGAACCTACCTCAAGAAACAGAAGATGAGTCTTGCTGCCACTTGGTCTGATGAAAGTGAAACAGAGGAGGCTGCAAATCTTGTGACAACAATGACAGAAAGATGGGGATCTGATGAAGACTCAAGTGATGATGAAGTAACCTTTGAAGAGTTGGCCTCTACCTACAGAAAGTTGTGTCACAAAAGTGTAGAGCTATGCAAACAGGTTGAAGGCCAGAAGAAGGAAATAACTCAACTTGAGAATGAGAAGGCAGAATACTTGGAAACCATCTCCAAGTTACAAACAGAAGCAGTGGTTCTGAATGCCGAGCTAAATCCACAAGCTGAAAATCAGAAGATAGCACAGCTGGAAAGTGAGAAGGCAGACCATGTAAAAACCATCTCTAAATTGAAGACTGAAGTCATGTTACAAAATTCTAAATTGGAAGAAATGACCAAGTATGTAAGAATGTTAAGCAATGGGTCTGATTCCTTAGACAAGATTCTTCAAACTGGACAAATAACAGGAGACAAATCTGGTATTGGGTATAATAACTCAAAGCCTGAGAGCAGTTACACTGGTGTCAAACCTCAAGCCAAACTTAAGTGCATTCAAAAACCTGTGATGTCACATCATATGTCACAACACCAGAGGAGAAAACAGTTGAAAGGAAAACACCAAAGATGGAGATGCCATTACTGTGGGAAATTTGGTCATCTGAAGCCTTTCTGCTATAAACTGTATGGCTATCCTAGGCCTGCTCATCATCAGGATCACTATCAATTCAGACCTAAACAGCACATGCCTAGCATCAAGAAGCAATGGGTCCCTAAGACTAATGTCACAAGTCTGATAACTCACATTCCCCTAAGAATCTCAGCCAAAGAAGAATGGTACTTTGATAGTGGATGCTCCAGACACATGACTGGAAACCAAGACCTGGTAACTGACCTGCATCGTCATACCATAAGTCATGTAACCTTTAGAGATGGAGCAAAAGGTGATATCAAGGGAACATGTAAGCTTGATTGCCTTGGAGTACCTAGACTTGACAAGGTTCTACTAGTCAAAGGCTTGACTGCAAACCTCATAAGCATCAGCCAACTATGTGATCAAGGTCTAAATGTTAACTTCACCAAAACTGAATGTCTAATCCTTGACATAAATAGTGAAGTAATTATGAGAGGAATCAGGACCAAAGACAATTGCTACATATGGAGCTCTCAACTAGATTATCCCCCTAAGAATTGGTTGAGTACAAATGCTCTCAAGAGTGATGAAAAACAAGGTTGGGGGAAATGTCATACAAAGATGTCACACCAGAAGCTCAGAGGAGAAAAGGTTATGATGGCTCAAAAAACTGAGAGGTTAGATCAAACAGGTGGACATATGACCAGTCACAGGGAGAATGGAAATGTTGGAACTAAGTCACAAGGGACTCTCTGCAAAAAGGCCAAGGACAATATGGAGAAGAGTTGGATAACACCTGTGAAAGGTATAGAAGATGATAGCAGTTCGGCTCAACTGGGTTGGATGAAACTTTTACTGATCGCATACAATGTCACACACGATGTCATAACATTGTATTATAACTTCTTGAATGTTGAAACTAGGTCCAAAAATCAGACTCAGCACAGGTGGACAAAGTATTGTTCTTGCTATTATTACTCCATTAGAAAATTTGTTGGAGACAAGTTCAGAAGTCTAAAGCTTGGACTGGAACTAGCAGACAAGCTTGCAAGGAATATGGGTAAAATTGAATGTGAGGGAGGGAAATTAGGGATTTGGACTTTTGTGAAATTATGGCAGTTAAAGTGGAAAAATAAAGAAAATAAAAATAGTGTCTACCCTTTTAAAAGAAAAAGCCACATTAATGATAAATCATTCCCTGACATTGAAAGTAGTATTTATTCCCTTAGCACACTCTACCTAAATGCAGCAATCTCCCTCTCCATTCATCTTCTCAGAAAAGCTCATCTAGGGCAAAGAAACTTTTCTCAAAAGTCCTACAACATGTCTCAACATTCATCATCTACTAGTTCACATTCATCATCTTCTCACCATGGAAAAACTCCCTCAATGGAGTTTGTAGATGAAGATGTGATGGACGTCACTCCACTCTACATGATACCAGGCGACACCCCAGGTCCCTCGTCCAAAGCTGGAGATAAGCAAGGTAATACCTCTGGTAACTCATCTCTCCCAAAAGACATGCATTATGCTGATCGTGCAATAAGGAACCTAGTCACTAGGATTCTAAGAGAAGGGCATGAAGTCAAAGGGGTTTCTACCCCCATGTCTAGAAGGGAACCCTCTCCTGAGGAGGAACCTCATGCTGATAAAGATGAGGACTCATCTAAATTAGAAAAATAAGGTGCTGTTGAAGGGCTATGCTCTCTAGGTAAAACCCTACCTAGCAAGAAACCAGCAAATATGTCTCAGAAGAACGTCATTGACCTAGAGGAAGAAAGATCTGAGAAGGAGGATGATCCTTTGGTTAATCTTGTTAAACCGAGTGTTGCTGAGAAACTGAGAACTAGGCAAGGGAAAAGTGTGGCAAGAACGAGAACAGGAAGAGTGAAAAAGACGGCTGGTATAGGACCCTCAAAAGCTTGGAGCAAGGTTGAGGTTAGGAAAAGAAAAGAAAGAGATAGCTCTGACTCTGAGGAAGATGTCAAAGACGATGTCCCAGACATCTCCCCTACAAAAAGACAGGCTGTTCAGAAGTCTCCTGGCAAGACTGATGTTGTGCACTTAGACAATATCTCCTTTCATTTGGAAGATGGGGCAGCAAAATGGAAATATGTCATTCAGAGGAGAGTAGCTATTGAAAGAGAGCTTGGACAAGAAGCTGTAGAGGTAAAGGAGGTAATTGAGTTGATCAAAAAGGCTGGACTCATGAAGACTGTGGTAACTCTACCCCAGTGCTATGAGGGGTTGGTAAAAGAGTTTATTGTTAATATTCCTGAGGATATTCAAGAAAAGAGTAGCAGGGAGTTCTGCAGGGTGTTTGTACGGGGAAAATGTGTGAAATTCTCACCAAGTGTCATCAACAAGTTCTTAGGAAGAGGAACAGATGGAGGAGTAGACCTAGAGACTACAGACAATGAGGTCTGTAGGGTTATCACAGCTGGCCAAGTTAAGGAATGGCCTAGTAGGAATCACTTATCAGCTGGAAAGCTCAGTATTAAATACGCCATCTTGCACAATATTGGCTCAGCTAATTGGATTCCTACTAATCATGTCTCTACTATCTCCATTAATCTTGGAAGAATCATTCATGGAATTGGAACAAGGGTTAACTATGATTTTGGCAAGTTCATATTTGATCAAACCATTAGACATGCTTCTACAAATGCTGTGAAGTTACCCATTGCCTTCCCCTCCCTTATTTGTGGCATTATCCTGAGCCAACAACCAGGCATTCTGAGTACAAGTGACATTCCAAGTAGGAGAAAATCCCCTCTGTCCATTCATTATAAGCTGTTTGAGGGAAGTCATGTCAATGATGTCATGACATCTGCCAAAAGGGAGTCTACATCTCAAGGGAGCTTGGTTGATCAACTAAAAGAAACCTGCAAGGAATTGGAAAATGGTATAAGGGTGGCCAAGGCTAGAAAAGAAGCATTAGAAGTTCTGATCTGTAGCCTGGAAAAGGAGAAGATAGAAAAAGCTGGGAAGGACTCAGATGCAAAAGCACAATCCTGTGACAGCTCTAAAAGCTTTGATGGCTCTGAAGATGAAGAAGAAGGTGAAGATGATTCTTCTTCTTCCGACTAATGGTTCCTGGCTGAATTGAAGACTGGGAGGTGTGCTGGAAAGTATGGTGGAAGCTGGTGCTGTTTGGAAGGCTGATGTTTTTACTGTTTTTGTATTTTGTGGCAGTCCTTTTGATGCCTGTTTTATAATATTTAGGGCTCTTAAAGAGTTCCTTGGATTTGTTCATTATTCCAGCTATCACAGTTGTGTTTAATGATGTTGTGTACTTCCTGAATATTTTGTTTTAACATGCTTAATGTTATAACATCTGATCTAACATTCTCTGCTAGGCTAATAGACATTTATTTTGTCTAATTGGTCACCTTTGGTCAATTTTGACTAAAAAGGGGGAGAAGTGCTGTTGTGGAAGTTGTATGTGGCTGGACAGAAGGACAACTATTATTGAAAGAAGTGCACAGGTGTTAAAACAGAATGTTATTCTGTTTACAGATGTCAAAGAGGATGTCTGATATGGTGCACAGGTGTTGATGTTGAAGTAGATGTCAGTATGACATCCTGGCTGGTACAGGTACTGGAGTTCAGTAGCTGTTATGATTGTTGTGTGCACAAATTTAGGGGGAGAAGGAGTACCCTTGTGCATTGTGCATTTGTGTGTCTTACTAGTTGCATCCATAACTAGTAATTCTGATTGTTGCACAGATTTAGGGGGAGGAGAAGTACCCTTGTGCATGTGTGTATTACTAGTAGCCATAGCTAGTAATTGTTTTGCTTCTGCTGCTGATTAAACTACTGTTATGTTGTTTAAACTGCTGATAGTTTACCTTGTGAACAAAAAGGACAGATATATGTTTTAGCCAAAATTTGCCAAAGGGGGAGTTTGTTGATTCTAAGAGTTGACAGCAATTTTGGTAAAACAAAGAGTGTTCACAAGATGTTATGTGTGATGTCTTAACATGAGATATCTTTTGTACCTGCTGGAGTTCAAGAACATGTGCATGCAGGATTGTTTCAGAATGCCACATACAATGACAAGGCTTTTGATATTGGATGTACCTGCTGGAGCTTAAATGAAAGACATGTTCATGCAGGATTGTTTCAGATGACATACACAATGTCATGGCATCTGATATGGCTGTACCTGCTGGAAGTTATAAAAGGAATTATTGGATTATGCAGGATTTTTCCAGGATGTCAGACCCGATGTCATGACATCCTGTACACAGAACATTCAGTATGAATGTCTGGTGTTTTGTGATTGCTCAATTAATGGCAATCTTTGGATGATTGAAGATATGGCTAGCTGGCGCATTCAATCATGGATTACAACCAGATTTACTTATTTTCCAAGGAGATCTATACAGCTGTTATAAAAAGATTTGATTGGAAAATAGATTTAGGGTTTTCAAGATGTCCAAGCCCAGCTGAAAGCTTCTATAAAAAGGGACTTAGAAAACCTGTTTGAATACACAACCAAGACTGAGCGAAATATAGAGAGAGAGCTAGGGTTTGTGTCTGTTTAGTCGTAAGACTTGTAGGTCATTCAAGTCATCCATTGATGATTGAATTGGACTGATTTGTGGTTGTAATTTGTCACTCTAAAGCTGTTAAACAAGAGTGTGTGTCTACTTGATCAAAGCTGTGAAGCAAGATCAAGTGTGTGTCTTCTTGATCAAAGCTGTGAAGCAAGATCAAGAGTGTGTCTTCTTGATTTAAACTGTGAAGTAAAATCAAGAGTGTGTAATTGAAAAGTATTTTCTTTTCACAAGGGATTGTTGTTTAAAATCACTGGTGTGTGATTGTAAGGGAAGTGAGATGGTTCTCATATTTAAGAGTGCTTAGGTAGAAGTTGCACGAGTAGAGATTAGGTAAGAAAGACTGTAACTTGTTGAAGTGTACGGATAGTCTTTGAACTAATTCTATTTTAGTGAGTTTCCTTCCGGGCTTGGTAGCCCCTAGACGTAGGTGAGTTGCACCGAACTAGGTTAACAATTGCTTGTGTTATTCGCTTTACCATTCTGTATTTGTTTATCCATTGTGTGTTAACAGATATTAGTGTCGTAACATTACCTTCGACATCTTATATCTGATACCAGAATTTCACTTATCATGATTAACAAGTGTTGAAGAAGATTATGTTTGTTGATCTTGATGATGCAATGTTGCTTGTGAAGAAGGAGACTTCATAACTACTTGATTCGAATTGCACAAAAGTCAATGAGTAGAGGTGAATACTCTAAGAAATTGGGTCATTTGTCCCGTACCCAAAGGTATTCTGAATGAGGATAGGAATGCCCCCTCTCACACCTTCTCTACTGCTTAAGGCTCATGACGCGTAGTTCGAATCATAATGGACAAGTGTTGATACATGACATTTGTTGTGCGTGAATAGTAGTCAAGTGTCCAGTCTGTCTGTGATGTCTTAACTTGATTGAAGTGTGGAGTCTTGAACTTGAATTGAGGTTTTGAGATATCCAAAGCAGCTCCAGTTTAGAGAACTAGTTTTTTCAAGTGATCAAGAGACTTTTGATCACTTGAATAGACGGAGGGAATAAGAACATTGAATCTAGCTTAAATATGCCCATCGAACGCATCACACGCTCGAAGGTACAACAGAATCGCCACCAAACTTTATTTATCCCAAAAGAGGGAAGGGAAAATATCGATAAAACCCAAGTGGAAACAGAGAAACGGGTAAGGAAGTCAGTTATGAAAGGGGAAGGTATTAGCACCCCTCACATCCATGGTACTCCATAGGAACCGTTTTGAACGATCTTTCTTGGATGGGTGTTGCTATCTTCATGTACCTTCAAAACAGAAAAGGGTTAGAAAAAGGGTGCTCGAGGAGGATTGTGGCCCTCATGCCTACGTTTTCTCATGGTGCAATGAGAAAGCCAGAGCCTCGTAGTTCGGAGAACCATAGAAAGAAAAGGGGGAGAGGAAAGAAAGATGGAGAAAGGTGCTCGCCAAGGATTCGCATCCTCGTGCCTACATATCCTCATAGTGAAATAAGGAATTCAAAGCTCTGTAGTTCGGAGGACAATGACTGAAAGAGGAGAATATTATTGGGGGTGGTTCTTAAACCAAAAATAAAGGAAACTTATCAAAGCCGAAGAGTTACATGACAAGGGTCTTACCAAAGCACTGGGTCTAACATGGTAATGAAGAAAAGAAGGAACTTTACAAAGCCGGAGACTCGGATGACAAGGGTCTTACCAAAGCATTGGGTCTAACATGGTAAGGAAAAGGTGTTTAAACCAAGAAAAGGGGAACAACCATGAAGGTGTCAACCCAGGGAACAACCATCAATGTGTCAACCCTAAAAGGAAGTGGGAATAACTATGAAGGTGTCATACAAAGAAGAGGATGGGAATAACCATTAAGGTGTCAACCGAGGGAATAACCATGAAGGTGTCAACCCTAAAAGGAAGTGGGAATAACGATGAAGGTGTCGACCCAAGAAGAGAATGGGAATAACCATGAAGGTGCCAACCCAGGGAATAACCACGAAGGTGTATCCCAAAGAAATGGAAAGGTAATGTCCTTAGAAAAGTGATAACAATGGTGTTTAAACCAAAAAGGAGAGAAAAGGAGCCACGGGGCCAAGTTGCAGACTTGGCAGTGAATTGGCTAGAATTGCACTAAAGTATATAAATAGATACAAATATTATAAGCAATTGGGTCATTCGTCCCATACTCAAATTAATTCTATACAAGTGTATGGAGGATCCCCTCTCATCATTCTCTATTGCTTAAGGCTCATGGCATGCAGGCCTAGTCAATGTCTGACAAGTTGTTAAAGAAGATTCCTAAGGATGCTTGTAGGGATGAGTTTGATGATTGAATACTAAAGAGAGATATAGTCCATAAAGATTCTTGAACTTGTTGGAATAATGAAGCTCCAAAGTTATAGAGGCAAGTCCCATCAAGTGACCAAGGGACTTATGGTCACTTGACAAAGACAAAAGGGTAGATGTAACAAATGAAGGGATTTAGTATATCAAATGTGAATTTGATCAAGCCAAATCAAAGGAATAAAATTGGTGAACAAATAAAGATGCATGAACATACATAACTATCATAAGGTCTCATTGTTAGGTAGCCCAAGAGAAATCCATGTGGGTGCACGGTGTGCTATCCTATGTCTCATTGTTAGGTAGCCCAAGAGAAAGCTATGTGTGTGTAAAAAGTGTGTTAAATCTAAGCAGATGAATGCAAGAAGCAAAAGCAGATGAATAAAATAGATGAATTAAGACCACAAGCTCAAAAGCAAAGCAAGTCAAAGTGTCCACAAGGTCCAAGGGTCCAAGGTCACTTCAAGTCAAGCAAAGGGTCTAAACCTAAGTCAAAGTCCAAAGTACAAAAGGTCTTCCTCATTCCAAGTCAAGCATAGGGTTAAGATTAAGTCCAAGTTGTTTTATCATGTTTTGATTAATTAAGTTTATCAAGAAGATCAACCAAACAAGATAAGAAACAACAGATGAATAAGGACAGATGAATAGAGTATGAAGTGATATGATGATTGATGAGACATGAAATTAAAGAGCATTAAGTAAATGACATAAACTAAATGACTTGAATTAAATAGTAATAGTGTAAGGAGAGAGAGGTAATGTTAGGAGTTAATGGTCAATTAGTTGTGTCGAGACAATTTAGCGCTATGTTAAGCAATCGTAAATAGGCTTATGTAGAATTCATACCTATCTGAGGCCGGTCAATAAAAATGTATGTGTCAGACAAGTTAGAGACTTAGCACAAAGTTAATCTCAAGTAATGTCACACAATGATCAAAAAAGAAGAGAAGAGATGAAAGTGGAAAGAGTTAAAAAGAGAATCCAGGCAACCACATATGGATCATTCTATCCACAAATCAATGGATTCAAAATATGACACGTCGAGGGTTAACCTATCATTGATGCAGAGTAATGAAGATAATTCATGGTCATTTATCAACAGTTTTGGATTAAAGAAGGTTGATCAATCTCAAGTCCATCTATCAATGATTTGAGATGTGGAAGAAATCATCTGTAGCACCTCAAATTTTCACCCCCCATTCATGCATTCATTTCATTTTTAGCTCATTGACATTACATTAACATTACATTAACATTACATAGTGCATTGCATCTTGACAACTAGAACTGGCATCAAGGAGAATCACCAGTACAAGAGACCAAGCATTTCCTTGAGATAAAGGCCACATGGTTGTTCTAGAGAGCTTATATGAGCCAAGGTTCATTTTGAAGCTATTGTACCAAGTGTTGGAGGCCTAAAGTCATCAGTGCATTTTCAGGTCATTTGAGGCCCATACAAGTCAACTGCAAAGTCAACTGGGGGCTATGAGGTGGAGGAATGGTTTGAGACACTTCATTCATGTCCAAAAGCGGTTTATTCATCATGTCAAACATCTACCTTGAAGATTTTGAAGCCAAATCAAAAGTTTCCCAAAATGGAAAGTTACCTGTAATTTCAAGTTTCCAAAAATGGCAAGTTTTTGGACCACTTTCAACTTGACTTTCCAACATCAAAGAAGCTTCAAATGAAATTTTGTCCAACATGAAAGTTGAAGATCTTTCTCTCCCATTTCTAAAAAGTCAAAGATCATGAGCATCTGATGAATGGTTGAGGAGATATGAGCAAATGATCACCAAGTGTGCATGGAACTTCCAAGAGCCACAACTTTTGATCTAAAACTCCAAATTGAGTGCCTCTTTTTGCATAATGCATGTCATGACCTATATTTTTAAAAACCCTCATTGCATTGCATGAAATTTGTTCATATAATCATTTGGCCATGCATGTGATTTTTGGAGGGAAAATCATGAATTTAAAATTGGTACATCATGTGAGTTTTTTAACCATTCTATCATGTGCATGGGATCATTTTAAGGGGAAAAACACCATGCATGCTACTGTTCACGTTCATGATGGCCATGCATAGAGTGAAAATTCCAATTGTGCATAACACCTTATTTCTCACTAATCTTTCATTAGCCATGCCTAAGTGTAATTAGCAAAGTGATTAAGGAAGCATATAAAAGGCTAATCATAACAGAATTTTTCAGTTTCATTGATTCTAGATCTAGATTTGAGTTTTCCCTCCAAAATTTCTCTCCATCAAAATTCAAAAATTCTCCACATAGCATATGATTTTAATTGTATATTCTTGCTCCTGGATCAACATTTGGTAGGATTCAAGCTCTTGATTGAAGAATTTGGTGAAGAATCAAGGTGTGCAAGCTCAAGAACATGAAGATGGAAGTGGCAAATTAATCAAGATCTAGTTCGTTTCAAGCTTCAATTTCTACATTAGACTTCATAACAAGGTTGATAGAGTTGATTTGGATATTGCTAGGCCTTTGAATCCACTGCTGTCATTGATTGATCTTCAAGAGGTGTGAATTTCGAACCTCTTAATTCTCTTTTTTATGCACATAGAGTTGTAGATCTTTGAATGCTGGTTGCATTGATATAAATTTCATGAAATTTGGTTGAGAATTGGCTGATTTATGTGAAATTAAAGTTTGAATGTCAAATTTGTTTTGGTTCGATTCTCTTGATTCATGAAGAATTAGGCATAAATAATAGTAGATTTGTGTTCCTGGCTTCAAGACGAGTCCAACCATATATGCCTTTGAAATTTCTGCAAAAAAAATGATGAAGCGTACTGTAGCAACCACCGTCTCAAGGTAGGAGATGGTGGAAACCACCGCCCTGTACTGTAGCGCTACCTCCCTGGTTCAGCGCCAGGGCTTTGAACAGTACACGCCTATAACATTAAGGTCTTGTGTTCGAGTCCGCGTATGGAGGTTTTGGAATTCCACTTTTGATTTTCCATCTTTAAACCAAACGACAGCGTTTGGCATGCCGCGCCTGTAACCTGATGAGCGCCAGTTCGATTCTGGCTGGATGCTTTTCCAAATTTCATATTCATTCCATATTTTCTTATGCATGATTCACATTCATTTCAAATATTTTTATCCAACTTTGAAAAAATCATAATAAATTGAAAATGATTCCAATTAATTCCCAATTTTTTTCTACATGATCCTTGAGATGTCTAGTATTTTTGTGATGTGATTTCATGATTTTACCACTTCTGGAATTTTACTTGTGTTGGCTTCTTTGGATATGTATGCAAATGTGACATGCTTCATTCATTCTATTGTGAAATGCTCATACATTGGCGAATTGATTTGAAATTTGGTGTGATGATTCTCAACATGTTGCATGATTTTTGAGGCTTGGTTGTGCATTTTTCTCATTTTTCGTCTCTGTTTTAGGCACATGATTGTATGGTGTGACAATGTGTGTCACACAATTTGATGTCATACTTATTCATTTTCATATCCATGTCCATTGAGCTTTTCTGTTTACAATTTTTTGTATGATGATTGTGGTTAACATGTTGATTGCTCATAAAAAATTTCATGATTGTTTGAGTCATTTCTGTTTTAATATGGAATTTTGATTCTTGATGACCAATTGTGTGCCTTGAAATTTCCTTTGCCATATTTTGCTCATGAGATGACTTTGCTTAATGCTTTTGATTTGGTCCTTTTTTAGGACATGTTCATGATAGATTAAATGTGCTACATGTTGAGAATTGGTTGCTGTTTTGACTTTTTGCCTTACCTTTGACCCTAGCCTTGATGCTAGTGGTTTGTACTCACTTTCTAAGCTTTGTATTTCAGGTTCAAGCTTCTAATCTTAATGATTGATGTAATCTCACTTCATGAGATGCAAACTACTTTGTGCACTAATCCTTTGTGTTGTAGGTTCATGGAGTATGGTGGAATCACTTGAATTCTTAAGTCATAAAACTTGACTTGTGTGCACATTGGTTGTAACTACTGTTGACTATCTGTTCGGTTTGTCTGAGCATAGTATTGACTGGTTTGACTTTCTTACAGGTACTTTAGTAGGTTTAGCTCATTGCTTGAGCTTTGCTTTGCTTGTGGTTGGCATACCACCTAGGTAATGACCTTTATTCTCCATGTAGTCTGGAAGTCTTGCTATCTTTTGGCAGGCACCTGTCTGAAGCCCTCCTTAAGAGGCCATGTTCTTGATTGTTTATATTTGTGCCATGTAATTCAAGTCCTCCTAAGTGAAGAGGCAATTGGCAGATAGAAGGGATTTGCAATTAATCCCCTGCTATTCAGTTGAGTCTTTTATCTTGCTCGCACTACGTGCTGATGCATTTGAATAAACACCCAAGCTCATTGTATATAGAGTCAGTCAAGTGGAATAGAGTTCCACATTCTGGACTCCCACACCTTCATTGATTCAAGCTCACCCAGGCCCGGGTTAAGAGCTATAAGGACCAATCCCCATTACCTTTCATCTGCTCACCCTGACGGTCAATGTCAGTGGTTAAGAGCCTCAGATACCCTTCCAGTGCCGGCTTGTTTGTCGAGGTTGATATGACCCCTTGACTAAAGCCTCATCCTTGATGTGTGAGCCCCCTTGTTGGTGTGTTTACTTCATGTTAAATGTGTTTGTGTGGTGTGATTGTATCCCCATAGGATTGCTAGACTTCACATAGTCTCGTTTGCATGTCAATTAAGGTAGCACGGTTCCTTCGTCTAGGACTTCCTTTCTTGCGTGAGCTTTCCTAAAACACAAACCAACCCCTCTTAAGGACACGTTAACTCCTTCTACTACAGGTGAGTAAGTCTCCAAAGGTCGAGCATCCGGTAGATTGCGTAGTGACGTTGTCCACCTAAAAAACACAAAACAAATAGAAATAGTTTAGCCGAACTACAGCAACTCTGATTCTCATGTCCAGATGAGATACGTAGGCACGAGATGCGATGTCTTGTCGAGTTTGACTTACAACTAACTCTGATCCTTTTCTCTCGCCCCCGTTGCGATTGAGACCTTCCTTTTCTCTTGCCCTAGTTGCAATCGAGACCCTTCTGCTTTGTGCGTTTGTTTGGAGTCTGATGTAAGTCCAGCGATTGGCATTCGGTTTCCCGGTTGTGTTTGTGTGTTTGGAGTTTGATGTAAGCCCAGCGATTGGCCTTCGGTTTCCTGTGTTCTTTTATGGAGTTGGATGTAAGATCAGCGATTGGCATTCCGTTTCCGGTTGTTCGTTTGCTCTGACGTCTCAGCGTCTTCATTTAGCGATCTGTTTTGGCATGCGTTAGCCGAGCTACGAGTGCTCTGATTCTTACTCTGGTTAGAGAAGATACGTATGCATAGGATGCGATGTCCTAGCGAGCACGTTTCCCATATCCCCGAACTACGTCGACTCTGATGTTTGTGTCTAACAAACTACGTAGGCCCAGGATGCGACATCCTGCTGAGTCCTCTTCTTCCGTCTTCTTTCATCTGTGTTCTATTCCAGTTTTGTGCAGTTTTTGAGCAGTTATTTAGCAACCTTATTCTATTCTTTCTGAGCGTGGATCCCGTCGAGTACGACGGACGTGAGGGGGTGCTAATACCTTCCCCTTGCGTAACCGACTCCCGATCCTTGCAATCTCTGGTCGTAAGACCATTTCCTTTCCAGGTTTACTTCGAGTGTTTCCTTTCCCTCCTTTGGGATAAATAACGCACAGTGGCGGCTCTGTGTCTTTTTCCCGCCGGTTGATTTTCGCGTATGCGCCAGCTGGCGACTCTGCTGGGGAAACAGAGAGAAGTTGACCTCTTGCTGGTCCATCTTCCCTAAGCGAGTCAATCCTAGCGCTCTTTAGGATGGTTGTGGTTTCTTTTACTGTTTTATTTATTGCATTTATGACTATGCTGTGACTGTATATACTTGCATATGTGTTTGCATGCATCATATTATCATTGTGCTGGCTGTGTATCTGTTTCTATGTGGGGTGGGAGTTACAAGAGGTAAAAGGCCCAATACCCAGGCTATGAGTGAACTTTAGGACACCTAGGAATAGAGTGATTCATGGGAAGCGGGTGGTGTGGCGCCACTTAGCGGAACATGGTATCACGAGCAGTTCAGATCCTGATGGGGTATTATCATTGCATACATCTGGTGTGTATATGATGATATTCTTGAAAGGGTTGTTTACCCTGCATTTCTCTTGACCTTATCCTGGCCTAGATGACACCCGTGAGTGGGGAGGGAATGAATCATTTACAGGTACTATTGGTGACTCGATCTGTTGGTGACCGTATCCTGTTGGTGACTTCTGTTTGGTTCTTGCTGGTGACTATTGGTTATGAAGTATGGGTTCCAGATGACCTTGGGTTCCAGATGACCTTGATACGTGGTTTCCGGCTCCGAAGTCATGACGAAGTTCTGAACCTGTGCCGTGTGATACACAGCCAACCAGTCATGGTCTCATCATTTGCATCATAGCATGTTTATTTTCAAAAAAAAATAATGCAAAAAAAAAAGAAGAGAAAAAATGCAAAAAAGAAAAAAGCTAACTTGTACATGCATATCATTTCTCAGGTTCATTCAGGAGTCTGTTCACAGTGAGAGATGGCAGCCATTCCAAAGTTGAAGAGGAAGATTTGCACCTACAGTTTGTACCGTGAGCCGCTGACATCGTTGGAAGAATTGGGTAATCTTGTGACCGGCTGTAATCAAAAGGTGTTTGATGATCAGTATGGGGATATTCTGACACTGTTGAAGATGGTGGTTGATCTGGTACCTCTGCAGACCCTCTTACAGTTCTATGATCCAGAGCTCCGTTGCTTCACCTTTCAGGACTATCAGTTAGCACCTACGCTTGAAGAGTATTCCATCCTTATGAATGTCTGAATCAGATACCAAGTACCCTTACTGGATGTGCCAAAAGAGGTGGATTTCAGGGTTGTTGCTAAGGCTCTTTATTTGAGTATCAAAGAAGTGAGTGACAATTGGAAACCAAGTGGTGATGTTGTGGGTTTGCCTTTGAAGTACCTGGTGAGAATGGCTAAGGAAGAAGCAAAGAAAGGAAATTGGGAAGCTTTCAACGCTCAGTTAGCTGTCATGATTTATGGAGTTGTTTTGTTCCCAAGTATGCCTAATTTTGTGGACCTTGCAGCAATCACTATTTTCATCGGAGGAAACCCGGTTCCTACCTTGTTAGCTGACACTTATTATGCTATACACAGCAGGCATGGTAAGGGTGGAGCTATCAGGTGTTGTCTCCCATTGCTACTCAAATGGCTCTTGTCTTTTATACCAACCAGTGAACCTTTTGTGGATACTCAGAGCACTCACAAGTGGACTCAGAGGATCATGTCTCTCACATCCTATGATATCAAGTGGCAAGCTTACAGGATGAATGTGCGTAATGTCATTATGAGTTGTAGAAGGTTTCGTAATGTTCCACTCATAGGAACTAAGGGTTGCATCAACTATAACCCGGTTCTTTCTCTCCGTCAGTTGGGTTTTGTCATGAATGAAAGGCCACTAGATGCTGAGATAGCTGAGAGTGTGTACTTTGAGAAGTGGAGCGACCCAGCTAGATTGGAGCAAGTGGGAAAGGCTTGGGAGACTATTGGTGTCAAGGATGGAGCTGTGTTAGGGAAGAAGTGTGCTATTGCCATGCCCGCCTACATTGAGTGGGTCAAGGATAGAGTTGAGACCTTGTTGCTACCCTATGACAGGATGGAACCATTGCAAGAGCAACCACCTTTGATACATTCTGAGAATGTGCCTGCTGAGTATTACAAACGAGCCTTAATGGAGAACCTCCAGTTGAAAGAGAAAGAGCAAGAGATCCAGATGGAGCTTTACAAAGCCAAAGCTGATAAGTTGAATTTGGCTCACAAGCTCAAAGGTGTGCAAGGTGAAAGTGCTAGTAGATTGAAGAACAAAAAGAGGTCCTATGAGGAGATAGAAGCAATGTTGAATGAAGAACACCATGAGCGTTTGAGGTTGCAAAAAGCGGAAGCCAATTACCAAAAGAAGATACGAGACTTGGAAAGGCAGCTTAAGGACAAAGATGCTCAGTTGAAGAAAGAGATAGACCTAAGGCATGCATCAGAGAACCAACTCAGAGAAGAAGTGGTAGAACTCAGAGGGCAACTGAAGGAGAAGCTCACTCATTTACCTGAGTGTTCAGAGTGTGACAGGTTGATTGATCAGTGCCAGTATCTGAAGACTCTCATTCCTGGAGGACGACTTTCTTAGTTTGTCTTGTTGTTTATTTTGAGAATCACCTCCAGGATTGTTGGATGGGATTCCTTATTCTACTCTGATGACGTGAATCTTTGCTTGAACCATGTTTGTATGATCTTTATTCCTCATGGTCTATAGATGAGATTGTTGATGTTTCACCTTGTGTTCACCATCCTGTGTAGGTTGCTTCCTTGTTGTTTATGTTGCAGGTTGCCATTTTTCAAAAGATGGACAAGACTCTTGAATGCCTGAGAAATGAACATAGCATATGCATCATACATATCATGCACATCATACACATATCATTCTTGCATTACAGGTGTTCTTGAAGAGACTTCTCATTTTGGTTCCTGTTTTAGGCAGGATTGTTGATCGTCGTCCGCACTGCTACGCGACAAGACTGAATCAACAGAGGAGTATGGATCAAGTTCAGGCTGAATTGGCAGAGATGAGGGCTAACATGGCCCAATTTATGAGCATGATGCAAGGGGTCGTTCAAGGGCAAGAGGAGCTGCGAGCCTTGGCCCAGAGACAGGAAGCTGTGATTCCACCTGTCAACCGTAACTCACCAGAAGGAGCCCCTGTTAATGACAATGTTGTTGCTGCCATTCCCGTCAATAACTATGCTGTGGGTGATGAACTGAGGGGTATCAGAATCAACGGACAACCTATTGCTGCAGAGACTGCTAATGTTAGAGCGACCCGTGCTCCAGTTCGCCATCCTGCTCCGTTAGTTGACAGACAGGAAGATATGTTCACGCTCCTCAGTGATGATGATGAAGTGGGAAGGACTGAAGAGAGGGATAGGAAAGTTGATGCCCTGGCTGAGAAAATTCGTGCCATGGAGTGTCAGAACTCTTTGGGATTTGATGTAACCAATATGGGCTTGGTTGATGGGCTGAGAATCCCTTATAAATTCAAGGCGCCATCCTTTGACAAATATAATGGCACTTCTTGTCCTCGCACCCATGTGCAGGCTTATTACAGAAAGATCTCAGCTTATACAGATGATGAGAAGATGTGGATGTACTTTTTCCAAGACAGCTTGTCTGGAGCGTCTTTGGACTGGTACATGGATTTGAAGAGAGAGTCTGTTAGAAGCTGGAGAGATCTGGGTGAAGCCTTCCCGAGGTAGTATAAGCACAATATTGATATGGCTCCGAGCAGAACCCAACTGCAGAGCTTGTTCCAGAAGTCTGGTGAAAGCTTCAAAGAGTACGCCCAGAGGTGGCGTGAGTTAGCGGCAAGAGTGCAACCTCCTATGTTGGAGAGAGAGCTGACTGACATGTCATTGGTACCCTGCAGGGGGTGTTCATGGACCGTATGGGGAGTTGCCCGTTTGGTAGCTTTTCTGATGTGGTTATCTGTGGAGAGAGGACTGAGAGTCTCATTAAAGCAGGTAAGATTCAAGATTCTGGTTCCTCATCTTCGAGTTCGAAGAAACCATTTTCTGGGGCACCCCGAAGGAGAGAGGGTGAGACTAATGCTGTGCACAATCGGAGGAATGTAAATAGAGGAGAATATCGTCAGGTTGCTGCTGTAACCATCCCAACGACTCAACCTCAACAACAACAAAGAGCACCACAACAACAACAACAACAACGCTCATTTCAACCAAGACAGAGAATGTCGAATCGTCGTTTCGACCCGTTGCCGATGACATACGCTGAATTGCTTCCTGAACTGCTCAGGTTGGGGTTTCTTGAACTTCGTACCATGGCTCCGTTAACAAAGATACCTGCTGGGTATGATGCCAACATCCGTTGCGACTTTCATTCCGGTGCTCCGGGGCATCATATTGAGAATTGTCGGGCTTTCCATCATAAAGTCCAGGATTTGGTTGATGCTAAGACAATCGGCTTTGCTCCTGTTCCGAATGTTGTGAATAATCCTATGCCTCAGCATGGTGGGCCTAGGGTGAACAATGTGGAAGATGAGGAGGCTTTGGATTTGGTAATCAATGTTGACGATGTTCAGACTTCGCTGAGGGTGGTAAAGGAGCGTCTGTTGAAAGGGGGAGTGCTCCCAGGTTGTAATGAGAGTTGCTCAGATTGTGTTGATCAAGAGAACGGTTGTATGAAGTTGAGAAGGGGTATCCAGGGTTTGATTGATGATGGTTGTCTACAGTTTAATCGTGTGGTGAAAGATCGTGGGGTGGTATCAACTGTCACCATTTACTTCAAACCGTCTGAGGGTCCTGGACGTGCTCCAAGAACTGTTAATGCACCCGTAACTATTGGCACCCTTGTAACTATATCTGCTCCAGTGACTGTTGGTGCTCCTGTCACTATTGTTGCTTCTGATAGAAGACCTGTTGAGAACAGTAGGGCAGTTCCTTGGAGGTATGATAATGCTTTTCGCAGCAACAGAAGGCCAGAGAATCAAACCAAACCAGTGAATCAGACTCCAGTGACAATTGGTGTGCCAGTTAAAGTTCCTGTAACTGTTGGTCCGGCTGTGGACAATGTGGGAGGACCTGGAGGGTTTACAATAAGTGGTCGTCTGTTTGCACCACAAACTTTGAGAGATAATAATGCTGAGGCTATTGCTAAAGCCAAAGGGAAGTAAGATGTGGTTGAAGAAGGACCTGTGCAGAAGGAGGTTCCTGAGGGTTCTTTTGAGAAAGATGTGGAGGAGTTCATGAAGATCATTAAGAAAAGTGATTATAAGATCGTGGATCAGCTGAACCAAACTCCGTCGAAAATCTTTATCCTCTCGTTGTTATTGTGTTCTGAGGCACACCGTAACGCCTTGCTGAAAATGTTGAATTTGGCTTACGTGCCTCAGGAGATTTCTGTCAACCAGCTCGAGGGTGTTATTGCGAATGTGAGCACAAGACATGGATTGGGGTTCACAGATCTGGATTTGACGCCTAAGGGTCGCAACCATAATAGAGCCCTACATATCACTATGGAGTGCAAAGGCGCGGTGCTATCGCATGTGTTGGTCGATACTGGCTCGTCTTTGAATGTGTTGCCCAAGAAGATTTTGAGCAAGATTGATGTTAAAGGGGTTGTCCTCACCCCAAGTGATCTTGTGGTTTGTGCTTTCGATGGATCCAAGCGATCTGTTTTCGGTGAAGTCACGTTGCCCGTAAAGATCGGCCCAGAGGTGTTTGACATTATCTTCTATGTGATGGATATTCAACCAGCATATAGTTGTCTATTGGGGCGTCCCTGGATACATGGGGCTGGGGCAGTTTCGTCAACTCTCCATCAAAAGCTAAAATATGTATGGAATGGTCAGGTCGTGACTGTGTGTGGCGAGGAGGACATTCTTGTGAGTCATATATCCTCTTTCAAGTATGTGGAGATGGATGGCGAGATTCATGAAACTTTGTGCCAAGCTTTCGAGACCATTGCTATTGAGAAGGTGGCTTTTGTTGAACAGAAGAAGCCAGATGCCTCAATTGCGTCCTACAAGCAACCCTTGGAGGTTGTCAACTCTGGTAACGCAGAAGGCTGGGGCAAGATGGTTGACCTGCCCGTCAAGGAAGACAAATTTGGTATCGGTTATCAGCCTCTTCAGTCAGAGCAGGGTGTTCAGAAAGGGCTGAGTACCTTCACCAGCGCTGGGTTGATGAATCCTGGTGACGTCTTTGCAGCCGGTAGTGAAGATGGTGACAGTGATTATGATATGGACAACTGGGTGCGCCCGTGTGCTCCAGGGGAGATGGTGAACAATTGGACAGCCGAAGAAATAGTCCAAGTTACTCTTCAGACATAGTAATTTTCTTTTGTTTTTCATTTTGCACAAAAACCCTGCGCTTTACCCGAGGCGTAGTGGTTCATTGTAGGGCCACATCATGTTTTGAAATGATTATCATTAATAAAGGATGTTTTGCAAACAACTTTGTGCTCACTGTCTTTCTGTTTTATATTCATTTTTTTCAAACAATAAAATGGCAATGTTTTTTTTTTGTTTTTGTGACTTTCTTGAATTCTTTTCTAAAATAAAGCATTAAACATCGTTCATGCAGAATCGATCTTGCGGACTCCACTAAAAACAGTTCTGTTATGGCTCAGTATGATTTCGATATTCCCATTTACCAAGCCGAAGAGGAGAGTGAAGAAGATTGTGAACTCCCCAAAGAATTGGTCAGATTATTGAAGCAGGAGGAGAGGGTCATCCAACCTCATCAGGAAGAGTTGGAGATTATTAACCTCGGTACTGAGGACGCCAGGAAAGAGATCAAGATCGGGGCTGTTTTGAAGGAAAATGTCAAGAGAGGGCTGATTGAAATGCTGCGAGAGTATGTGGAGATCTTCGCATGGTCGTATCAAGATATGCCTGGGTTGGATACAGATATTGTGGTGCACAGGCTACCTCTCAAAGAAGATTGTCCTTCGGTAAAGCAGAAGCTTCGCAGAACTAGTCCTGATATGGCTGTCAAGATCAAAGAGGAAGTTCAGAAGCAGTTGGATGCCGGTTTTCTGGTAGTTACCAATTATCCCCCGTGGGTGGCCAACATCGTGCCCGTGCCGAAGAAGGATGGTAAGGTCAGGATGTGTGTCGACTATCGAGATTTAAACAGAGCCAGTCCGAAAGATGACTTCCCATTACCTCACATTGATGTATTGGTTGATAATACGGCTCAATCCTCGGTTTTCTCTTTCATGGATGGATTCTCTGGCTATAATCAGATCAAGATGGCGCCAGAAGACATGGAAAAGAAGACATTCATTACACCTTGGGGCACGTTCTGTTATAAGGTGATGCCATTTGGGCTGAAGAATGCCGGTGCTACCTATCAGAGGGCTATGACGACTCTCTTTCATGACATGATGCACAAAGAAATTGAAGTGTACGTGGATGATATGATTGCGAAGTCTCAAACAGAAGAGGAGCACTTGGTAAACCTGCAGAAGTTGTTTGAAAGACTGAGAAAGTTCAAACTGAGGCTGAATCCAAACAAGTGTATGTTTGGAGTGAGATCCGGAAAGCTGTTGGGTTTCATTGTCAGCGAGAAAGGAATTGAGGTTGATCCAGCAAAAGTAAAAGCTATTTAAGAAATGCCTGAACCGAGAACGGAAAAGCAGGTTCGTGGGTTTTTAGGGAGGTTGAACTACATTGCACGGTTCGTATCTCACCTAACTGCCACGTGTGAACCAATTTTCAAATTGCTAAGAAAAGATCAAGCAATCAGGTGGAATGATGATTGTCAAAAAGCTTTTGATAAGATAAAAGAATATTTGCAGAAACCTCCAATCCTTATACCTCTAGTTCCTGGGAGGCCTCTGATAATGTACCTTTCAGTGACTGAGAACTCAATGGGGTGTGTGTTGGGACAGCATGACGAGTCTGGTCGAAAAGAGCATGCTATATACTACCTAAGCAAAAAGTTTACTGACTGTGAAATAAGATATTCGCAGCTCGAGAAAACTTGATGTGCTTTGGCATGGGCTGCTCGCCGACTGAGACAGTATATGTTGAACCATACTACCTTGTTGATTTCTAAGATGGATCTAGTGAAGTACATCTTTGAAAAGCCGGCTCTCACCGGACGTGTGGCTCGTTGGCAGATGATTTTAACAGAGTATGATATCCAGTACACGTCTCAAAAGGCCATCAAGGGTAGTATTCTGTCTGATTACCTTGCCGAGCAACCGATTGATGATTATCAGCCGATGATGTTTGAATTCCCTGATGAAGACATCATGTACTTAAATATGAAAGAGTGTGAAGAGCCTCTTGTCGAGGAAGGACCGGATCCTGATGACAAGTGGACACTGATGTTTGATGGGGCGGTTAATGTGAATGGAAATGGTGTTGGGGCAGTACTTATCAACCCTAAAGGTGCACATTTACCTTTTTCTGCCAGATTGACCTTTGAGGTAACCAACAATGAAGTTGAGTACGAGGCTTGTATCATGGGGATTGAAGAAGCCATCGATCTGAGGATCAAAACTCTGGACATCTATAGAGATTCCGCTCTAGTGATTAACCAAGTTAATGGAGACTGGAATACTCATCAGCCGCATTTGATTCCTTACAGAGATTACACCAGAAGGATCTTGACTTTCTTCAAGACAGTGAAGTTGTATCATGTACCCCGAGATGAAAATCAGATGGCTGATGCCTTGGCTACTTTGTCTTCTATGATTAAAGTCCATTGGCCGAATCATGTGCCACATGTTGCTGTGAATCGACTCGAGAGGCCTGCGTATGTGTTTGCAGCCGAGTCTGTTGTTGATGAGAAGCCGTGGTACTATGATATTAAGAATTTCCTCAAAAGCCAGGAGTATCCTGAGGGAGCGTCAAAGAATGACAAGAAGACCCTGAGAAGGCTAGCTGGAAGCTTTTATTTGAATCAGGATGATGTGTTGTACAAGAGGAACTTTGACATGGTTCTGCTAAGGTGCGTGGATAGACACGAAGCAGACATGTTAATGCAAGAAGTACACGAGGGATCTTTCGGTACCCATGCTGGTGGTCATGCAATGGCCAAGAAGTTGTTGAGAGCAGGTTATTACTGGATGGCTATGGAATCTGATTGTTTTAAATACGCTCGGAAGTGCCACAAATGCCAGATCTATGCAGATAAAGTGCATGTACCACCAAGCCCTCTGAATGTCATGAATTCTCCTTGGCCATTCGCGATGTGGGGCATCGATATGATCGGGAAGATTGAACCTACTGCTTCTAATGGACATCACTTCATCCTGGTCGCGATTGATTACTTCACCAAGTGGGTGGAAGCAGCTTCCTATGCCAATGTTACCAAGCAAGTGGTTGCCCGATTCATTAAGAAAGAGATCATCTGTCGTTATGGGGTTCCGGAGAGGATCATCACTGATAATGGTTCGAATCTCAATAACAAGATGATGAAAGAGCTGTGCAAAGATTTCAAGATCGAACACCACAATTCTTCTCCTTACAGACCAAAGATGAATGGTGTTGTAGAGGCGGCAAACAAGAATATTAAGAAGATTGTGCAGAAGATGGTCGTGACATACAAGGATTGGCATGAGATGTTGCCTTTTGCTTTGCATGGGTACCGTACCTCAGTACGTACGTCGACCGGGGCAACCCCTTACTCCGTTGTGTATGGTATGGAAGCAGTCCTACCTGTTGAAGTGGAGATTCCTTCTTTGAGAGTCCTGCTGGATGTCAAGCTAGACGAAGCTGAGTGGATTCGGACAAGGTTTAATGAGTTGAGCCTTATCGAAGAGAAGCGGTTAGTAGTTGCGTGCCATGGGCAGCTATATCAGAGAAGGATGAAGAAGGCCTTTGATCAGAAAGTGCGTCCTCGAAGCTATCAGACAGGTGATTTAGTCTTGAAGAGGATCCTTCCTCCCGGTACAGATAACAGAGGCAAGTGGACTCCGAATTACGAAGGTCCATATGTTGTTAAGAAGGTCTTCTCTGGTGGAGCCTTGATGCTTACTACTATGTGTCGCATCACGCGAAAAACCGGCGGGAAAAGAAGAAACAACAGAGCCGCCACCGTGCGTTATTTATCCCAAAAGAGGGAAAGGAAACGCTCAGAGTAAACCTAGGAAAGAACATGGTCTCGCGACCAAAGAGAATGGGTTCGGGAGTCGGTTATGCGAAGGGAAGGTATTAGCACCCCTACGCATCCGTAGTACTCTACGGGATCCACGCACAAAAGGAAGGAAAATGGTTGCTAAACACTGCTCAAATACTCACACACACTGGCTGAAAGAGACACAAGAAACTGACTGAAACTGACTCGGCAGGATGTCGTATCCTGGGCCTACTTAGTCTATCAGGCATAGACATCAGAGTCGAAGTAGTTCGGACTGGGGAAACGACACATGCTCGCTAGGACATCGCATCCTATGCATACGTATCTTCTCGGACGAGAGAAGAATCAGAGCATTCGTAGCTCGGCTGACACGCACACAAACAAAACTAGGCAAAGGCAAACGTGGAGCCTGAATGCCAATCACTGGACTTACATCAGCATCCGAACCAAAACACACACAAAGAGGAAAACGTGGAGCCTGAATGCCAATCACTGGACTTACATCAGCATCCGAACCAAACACACGCACACTGGAACCCAAATGCCACTCGATGGACTTACATCAGCTTCCAAGCACACAACAAGACAACAAGTTAATAGGGAGTCGGGGATTCGAGCCTATAACTGTCAAACACACACTCAAACAAACAGACAACAAATCGCTAAGGAGTCAGGCACTCGAGCCTAGCAACTGTCAAACAACACACACAAAAAAGAAAAAGGGCGCCCGGAGAGATCAGCTCAATCTCCTGCCTACATACTTCATCTGGTGTGAAGATCAGGGCGATGTAGTTCCCCTACGGAGGGATAAAGGACTAGCCTAACCAGATAACAGAGGGAGACGCAACTAGGGAGACTACGACTCGAGCCTAGATGTTATCATGCAAATTCATCCCTAAGTTAAGGTTTCTAGCTAACTGGCACAGGGAGCCAGCCTATCCTAGTCATGACTTGCACAGGAAGCAAGCCACACACACACTTAACTTGCACAGGAAGCAAGCCAAGCAAAACCTACTTGCACAGGAAGCAAGTCTAAACTAAAACTAACTTGCACAGGAAGCAAGTCAAACAAACCTAACTTGCACAGGAAGCAAGTCAAACAATCCTAACTTGCACAGGAAGCAAGTCAAACAATCCTACAAGCACAGATAGCACACACTATACACAAGCAAGTGGCTCAAACAAGGGTTAGGTTTTAGTCGAGGGGTCATATCAACCTCAATAAACAAACCTCTGGAACTGGGTAAATGTTGCTCTTAACCTTGTCATTGAGAGACTAAGGTGAAGCAGATGAAAGGTGAGTGAAGATAAGACTTCACAGCTCTTATCCCTGGCCTGGGAGAGCTCAAGACAAGAATGTGTGGGTTCAGAAAGTGGGAACCCTTCTACACATTTAAAACTGACTCAACTGTGCAATTGCACAAGATCTTGGGTTTTTATCTGCAATGCATCAACACAGTGGTGTGAGCAAAGCAGATGACACACTGAATAGCAGGGGATAGGTTGCATATCCCTTGGGTTCTGCCAATTGCCTCTTCACTTAGGAGGACTTTGACTCTATGCAAGGACAAAATTAAACATACACAAACATTGCCTCTTAAGGAGGACTTCAGACAGTTTCCTGGCCAAGTAACAGGCCAGGTCTTCCAGACTACATGAAGATCAGAAGCATACCTCAATGCAAATTGCTTATACAAGCAAAGCAAAGCAACAAGTTCACAAGGAACTAAGCAACTAAAAGCACCTGAAACAGTCAAACAGATGTTAGTATGTAACTTCAAAACAAAGCAAATGAAACAGAGATCAACAGTTAATCAGGAGCAAATGGATGTGCAAGGCACAAAGCTTAAGGCATGTGAGCCAAGCCACCTACAAAACAAACAAGTTAGACAATGATATTTGAGCAAGCTCAATCAAAAAGAATTGGTCTCATTGGTCATTTGTTGGTTAACCTGAAAACATGAGCTCAAAAGTGAGTAACAGGACCACTAGGACAAGCCTAGGGTCAAAAGAGAATGAAAAAGTCAAAACAGCAAAGGATGAGTATCCAAAATCATGTTCAAACATTCAAGAAGCAAAACCAATTGGGTTCATGTTCATATCAATCATCATCATCATTTCATGAACAAATTAGGTCAGAGCATGGCATTTAGAAGCTCATAGAAGTCAACAGCAAGACTTAACTCAAAAGCAATCTTAAACATTTCCAAAAATCACCAAATAAATCATGATCAATCACAACCCACAGCATGGTAAGCATGTCAAATTTCATCTCATTTGGACAAGTGGAAGGCAGTCAATGAAAATCAGAAAGTCAAAGCAATTTTGAACATGCTCAAAGAAGTCAACCAAACATGCATCAACTTAGAAAAATCATAAATCAGAGATGGCATATGATAAATGAATGGGACTAAAACCATGGCAAAGATTGGGATGTCTAGTTATCTCATGTAAAATTTCAAGTCCATCTAATAAAGTATGAGAATTTCACAAATGAAATGGGAACAAGTGTCACAAAAAGTCAACATATGACCAGGCAGGGGAGAAAATCTAAAACAATTAGGAAATGCCACAAATAATTCCAAGAAAATTCACATGTAAACTAGACATACAAAAGTAGGTTCATGCAAAAAATCAGATCAATTGGAGGTCAAGAAGTATGGATACAAAAATCATGAAGTTGGACATCAATGGTGTGACACAAATTGTCACACCCTAATTCAAAAAATCATAACTCACAAACCACAAATGATAAATTCACAAACTCTATACCAAAATCACCATGAGTGTGTCTAGTTTAAGCACAAAAAATTTGGGAGCCATTGGATACATTCTCATCATTTCACAATTGTTTTGGCAAAAGGTACAAAATATGCATACATGTCACAAACCAATATGCCAAACAAAAACCAATGATCACAAAATTCTTGAAAAAATATGATAAAAATGTAGAGGTAATAAGGAAGACAATGCAAAAAGACCCATGATTTTTGGGTTAAAATTGGACAAGTTATGATTTTTGGAAGTTTGAGTGATTAAGTGAAATAATAATGAAAAAATAACATGGTTCAATGTGTCACATGCCACGCTGAGTGGCATTTTTGTAATTCCCTGACAAAGTAAGTGAAACACTGCGTTTAGGGGGCTGAAAAGAAATAATCTGATTGGCTGTTGGCCACGCAACAGTGAACAAAATGCCATGCATACGTGAAACATGAGAAAAATCTGGAAAATGCATTTTGAAGCTAGGGTTTCGTGTACAGTAAGCTTGTTCATCTCTTCCAAAAATCGTGGAAAATGGATTGGCTCAAAAACAGCAATTGATTATACCATTGTGATCATCAAACAACATACAACCTAAATCTATCATTGGTTTTCATTAAATCGAGCTGGGCAAAAAGAAACATGCAAAACAAGTTTGGATCACCAACATTCAATTCAACATAACTTGCTACACACTAAACCATTCTTAAAACTAAAACCACTGTTGAGCTCAGCATAAAAGGACCTTTCCAAAGCATGTATCAATTTTAATAAACAAGGAAGTCGAATTTTTACCAAAGTGGAAAGGCAGATGAGATGCAATGGCTGTTTGATGCTTTTGGCCTGAAACAGATGTCCCATAAGGTCCCAAATGATGAATGATGAAGGTCCTTTGGCTTGTGGATGCTTGGTTTTTTCTCAAAATCCCAACTGAACAGGGCAATGTTGAATGTGATGCTGGAGATGCTTTCAATGCTTGACAGGTATCCAAATAGCTTCAAAGGGTCCAAGGCAAGCTGTTTGACACCTTACTTGAACTTGAATCAAGCTGGTAATGAAGATGGCCACTGAACTGGTTTTGCTTGATTTTTGAGAATGGTGATGTTTTTGATTTTCAAACAGTGAGCAATGGAGGTTTGAGACAGCTTCAATATACCCTATGGACCATGACAAACTAATTTGCTAAGCTTGGAATGACCTGAGAATGAAAGTAGCTTTGAAAATGCAAATTTGACACAATGTGACAAGTTGAAAAGTGATTTTGAGTTCTTGATGTTTTCTGCAGGTTTTGAGGCTTTGGACATTTGCTATGTGATATTTGAGATGTGTTTGCAATGCTCTTTTGATCAACAAATGCTTAGAACAAGAGCTGTCATGTTTTGGCTATTTTGTGGCTTTTTTGAATGAAATGTGAAAATGAGATTAAAGGCTCTTTTGCTGGTTTTTGACAGTGCTTCAGCAGGCTTATGTGTATTGGAACAAAAGAAAAACAAGGCAAGTTCTATGAGGATTCTTAGCAAATATTCAAAATGGAGCCAAAATGAGAGAGAGTGAGGATTTTAGCATGAGTGAGTTCTGTGTGCCGTCTCATGGCTTGTGGCTGCTATTGGTTTCTCATGACAGAAAATGAGGTTCACAATCACTGTTTTGTGGTACAAGGCATGGCCCATGGATATGTGAGATGTGGTGGTTGCATTTGTACTTTCTTCCCAATTTCAAGCAAGCAAGGAATGGCTTTTCTTTTGCTGTTGGTTTTAGGCTGCAACTTGTGTTCACCATGACAGAAAATGATGTTAAAATTCTGCTATGAGAGGTACCAAGCATGGCCCATGGAATGGTGGGATAGATTTGGTGAAAAAAAGTGTACTTGTGGCCAATTTTCAAGCAAGTTAAGCATGGCCATGTGTACTGCATAATTTGACTTGGCAAACATATTTAAAACCATATTTCTGAACTATTTTAATTGGCCAAATGGTTTAAAGATGATTAAATCAAAAAGTCAACTCTTGGTCAAACTTGAATTTCACATATGCTAGGTTCAAAAATGCCATTTTGATTGGCAATGTTTTGGCTCATGAAATTTATATTTTTGGAAAGAGGGGATCAAATGTGACTTGTAGGAAAAAACCCCACCCAAATTGGCCAAATGGTTTGGGAGATATGGCCTTTTGAAGTTCAAGAATTTCTGAAATCGATTCGATCATAACTTGCCAACCACACATGGGAATTAAGAGTTCTTGGACTTTTTGGAAATGGGAGAACAAGATCTTCAACTTTCATGTTGGGCAAAAATTCATTTGGAGCTTGTATCATGATGTAATTTTGAGGATCAAGACTTTCCATTTTTGGTAAGTTTCAGTTACAGGTCCAGTTTCCATTTTTGGAAATTTTTGATCTGGCTTCAAATTCTTCCATGATGGTGTTTGACATGATATATGAGGACTATATGGACATGAATGAACCCTCTCAAACCAAATCCAACCATCAAAACCATAAAATCAGGCCCAGTTGACCAAGGTTGACATTTTAGGGTTTCTGGCAAACTGTGCATTGACTGGAGACTTCTGAACATCCAAACCTTGACCAAAACACTTCAAATGGATCCCCAAGTCATGTGAACATGTTGGACCAACCCTAAGGCCTTGGCTCAATGGAATTCGTGCTTGCTTGCTTGACTGACTGATCTCCTGACCAGTTTGACCTAACTTCTTGACTGGCTTGCACTTGAGGCAAATGGGACAATGCAATGCTATGCAGTGGACCATGTTATGTTATGACCTAATATGAGAATGTATGTACAATGATAGGTGCAAATTTGAGGTGCTACAGCTGCCCCTATTCAATCAGCTGGGAACCCGAACGGATGATAGCAATGGCTGTTAGACTTTCAGGGTAAACAGGGATTGAATACCAAGAACCGTAGAATTTGCACAATACAGGGATCCACCAATGGAAACGTCCACGGGGATTTGATATTTATTACTGGGTATTTTTTTGGTTTTTTTGTTTTCAAAGGGTATGGCCACATCCAGACATCGCAACGACGATGAATGGGAAAAGAAATCACAACTAGATGCCAACGGACAACTAGGAAAAACTCAACGTTTACCAAGACCAATGGAGAGGTAACCAGACATTAATGAATGACTGGAAGGGATACAACCATACGTCAATGGACGAAATGGGAAAAACTCAACGTTTACCAAGACCAACGGAGAGGTAACCAGACATTAGTGAATGACTGGAAGGGACACAACCATACGTCAACGGACGAAATGGGAAAAACTCAACGTTTATCGACACCAACGGAGAGGAGGAAACTCTACTGGGGAGAGTGAACACAACCAAATCATCAACGGATGATTGGGAAAAACTCGACGTTTACCAAGACCAACGGAGAGGTAAATACACGTGGGGACAAGTACAACTAGACGTCATAGGACGAATAGGAAAAACTCAACGTTTATCGACACCAACGGAGAGGAGGAAACTCTACTGGGGAGAGTGAACACAACCAAATCATCAACGGATGATTGGGAAAAACTCGACGTTTACCAAGACCAACGGAGAGGTAAATACTTCTTCGATTTGAAAATCGGAAATTGGCCTGAACACCACTTCGGTCTGAATACCGGAAAATTGGCCTGAATGCCATGAGTACATCGACCTGATCGTCGGAAACTCCTTCGGTCTGAATACCGGAAAATTGGCCTGAGTGCCATGAGTACATCGACCTGATCGTCGGAAACTCCTTCGGTCTGAATACCGGAAAATTGGCCTGAGTGCCATGAGTACATCGACCTGATCGTCGGAAACTCCTTCGGTCTGAATACCGGAAAATTGGCCTGAGTGCCATGAGTACATCGACCTGATCGTCGGAAACTCCTTCGGTCTGAATACCGGAAAATTGGCCTGAGTGCCATGAGTACATCGACCTGATCGTCGGAAACTCCTTCGGTCTGAATACCGGAAAATTGGCCTGAGTGCCATGAGTACATCGACCTGATCGTCGGAAACTCCTTCGGTCTGAATACCGGAAAACTATAAGTCATATTATCTATAGCCGTCAAAACGTAGATAATACACTCACATGGAAGATTATCCATAACCGGGTTGTAGGTTGTTAAATGAATAATCGACCGAAAAGAAAGGCATCTGGGTACCAGACTAGGTATGCAAAGGATGACCAATCAAAAGGGGATAAAGCTGCTTACTCGGAGCAAGTATCCAAAAAGAAGGGGAAGACCCAATGGGGACAATACTGCTTGATCAAGGCAAATATCCAGAGGGGAAAGAATATCAATATCACAAACCGGATACTGATAACTGCAAAGAGGGGATTACATCTACCGGATAGTAGGCAGAAAACCACGGAAAGGTAACCAGTCATCGATAGGATGAGCACAAAGGGTTAACTCCAACAAGGGGATGAAAGTGGGATTTTACAACTACCAACTAGTAGGTAGAAAACCACAAAGATAGGACTTACAACTACCAGTTCGTAGGTAGAGGCCAATGGAAAAGTAACCGGTCATCATCGGGATGAGCACAAAGGGTTAACTCCACCAAGGGGAGAATGTGGGATTTTACAACTACCAGCTAGTGGGTAGAAAACCACAAAGATAGGACTTACAACTACCAGTTTGTAGGTAGAGACCACTAAATTCCGCTGAGGATGGAATGAATGAGTGTTGGTTAGTGAGCGACTATTCATTTATGCCCCAGGGAAGCACAGGAGACAGCCAACAGGAAGCCAATTTAGGATCGATCCAAAAAGGCAGACTGAAACATGACTCATCCTAATGAGGAAATAACTCAATAGGGAAAACCCATCCCGTTAGGGAGGGAACGGAAACGACCGTCATCCACGAGGGTGTATCTCAGTGGGGAAATGGCAGGAAAGGATAGACACTTTCTGCTTAAGGGGTTGGCTCTACATGGAGAGATCAGACACACCCGACTCTGCTAGGAAAATCTACCGGGGAGATTTGTATTACCAAATAGCAGGAGGCAATCATCAACAGATACACGGCAACAGCTGCAACATGAGTACCTGAATGCTATGATTATGCATGTATGCTTTATACCTAAAATGCATGATGAATGTTGACAAACAGACATGCTTAACACGCAGGTCCGGGAATCAACCATCCGGAGAGAAAACCAAAGTCACCAGAGAGCCAAGAAAATCCACTGGAGGCTGGGACAATAGGAAACAATCAACATCCTGCAGGGGAGAAAGGCCACCCGAGGCTTCCGGAGGGATCGTCGGTCACAACCGGAGAGAAGCGTTCAACATACAAGCAGATGCGCCACAACAACTTGTGCTAGAGATACCAAGAAGCAATCAGATCTCTGATGAAGATAGATAGGCATTGAGAAAGCTTTTCATGCCAATAACTCCGTTGGGGAATCTATCTGAGGGACATGATGGAGTACTGGGATGTCAATTTGCAAAATACTGAATCTTCCAAGAAAAGCACCCATGCTGGGGAGAGATGAAGACTGCTCTGCTGGAGAGGCGAAAGTTGAAGTCTTCGGTAAATACTCTGCTAGGGGAGCTGCCCCACAATAATGTCCGAAACAGCAAACTTGCTGGGGATGCCCCACGATAGGGCTCAAACAGCACTCTACTGGGGATGCCCCACAATAGAGCTAACAGGGATTTGGAGGAAGAATCTGTACTGCCGGGAACATGAAGATGAACAACTTCAAACAACACTGCATCGGGCAACTTCACTGAGGAGAGACCATACGAGGTTCTGCAGGACAAAGATACAGTCATGCTCGAGATACGAACAATTGTCTTACCTGTTGGTAATCATACCACCCTCGGGAGAGCACTGCGGGTCTCCTAAGTATCCTTCCACCATTGTGAATGTTCACTTTGTTTAAGAACATTTTTTTTTGAAAAATTTGTTTATTTTGAAAAACAATGATACTTTATCAATTAAAGCATGCAAAACATTTGTTGAGTTGAAACAAAAAGGAGTGCAAATAATTGGATAAAAGCTCAAATTAATGTGATGGGATGGTAGTCTGCAAAGGGCGAGACTCCATAGATCTGTACAAGTTTGAAATCGGTGATATATATTGGAGAGGGCTACATTGAACATAATGACCTTTCCTCTACCATTCTGAATTTTCGATGTATTCAAAGCTTCAGTCGACGACGAATCGAGAATCCCTGACGGATGACAGATATAGAGCACAGTCTTGTCAAGATGCAGTTACTTGCCAAATCCCTAATTTTTGCCTAGATTGCCCCAGTGTGAGGTGATCAATCCAGCGGGATGCAAATTCTTTTTTCAATGTCTCTAACTTTTGCCTGGATCGCCCTTTCGGGTTTTCAATCCACCGAGACGCTCTTTTTTGCCTAAGTCGCCCTTTGGGGTGTTCGACTTAGCGAGCTGTTTTTTTTTTTTTTTAGGCGAAGTATTTCTTGACTGCATCAGAATTCACAGGACGAGTGAACTTCTCCATCCATTGTTGTAAGTGTCGAAACATTGCCTGAAGAGGCTCTCTTGACAACATATGGACATTCATAGCTTGGGGGTTCACTTGCCCCTGGAATCGGGCGCGAAAGACAAGACCTTCTTGAACACAAGGTCACCTTCTCGGAATACACAAGGCTTGACCTTCTTGTTGAATGCTTTTTTACTCTCTGCTGATATGACTGTCCATGATACATGGCAGTTGATCTCTTCCTTTCGATCGAATTCAGCATCAGCCAACTTGGGACTTTGAGGGTGCTATCTTTCTTTTGTTTTTTTTTTCTTTTGATTTTGCTTTTGATTTTGCTTTCTTTTGATTTCTTTTGATTTTGCACCCTCCTCTTTCTTTTTTCTTTTTCTCCCTTTTTGATACGTGCCCCAGTTGGCTGTTCCGCTGATTCTCGAGATGCAGCTGAGTGACCTTCTTTTCTTGCTCAAGAAGTCGGGAAATCTCGTCAGGAATTCCTTCAACATCATCTTCTTCCGCTTCGAATACAGGGAATTCAAAATTGGGAGATGACGTCTGATCACTATGTTCAATGGGTCTAAGAAACAACCTGCATAAAGATTTTGAGTATAAAAGCTTTTTGGAAATCAAACAAGACAATCGTTATGCAGATGAAAAGATTGCTTTTATTCTTGTCTTTTTAGGTTTTTTGTGATCACCAATTTCATGCAAAAAGCGAAAAGGGAAAACAAATGGAAAAACAAATGTTTAAACATGAATTTATTTGAATGAAAATATCATTGCACAAAATGTTGCCAACAATGTCATCACTTCTCCTTTTGGCATGGGAGAAGGGTTTTTAAACAAAGTGATTGATACTCTGACTTATGAACAACTGTAGGAAAGCCCACAGTGACCCAATTGTGATAGATCCCACCGGGGATGACAACCGTCAGTATCTCTTGCATCAGCAACTTCTGCTTTCTGAACAACCCTTCTGAAGAAAAAGTCGGCGCCAGCCCAGGACTTGTTATCTTCAGGCTTGATTAACACGGGGACCCAAGTCTTCAAAGTTCAAAATACCTGACCTTACGAGGTCTTGAACCTTCATCTTCAACTGAAAGCAACTATCCACATCATGACCAGGAGCACCCGAATGATACACACAATGCTGATCGGGCCTATACCACCACCGAGGGTTGTCGGGTTTAGCCGGCGGGTCTCTGGGAGTAATCAAGTTCCGCTCTAACAGAGAGGGATACAATTCGGCGTAGGACATGGGGATTGGATCAAAAATGATCTTCTTCCTCTCATTACTTGTACCAGCTTGATTATCAATGGGAGGCTGGTAAGCCTGCTGCTGAGGACGATGTTGTGGACGCTGATGCTGCTGAGCTGGTCTTCTCTGTTGCTGTTGAGGTTGAGTTGCTGGAATAGTCACAGCAGCCTGACGATACTGTCCTCTGTTTGCACTCCTCCGACGGTGCACAACATTTGTTTCAATCTCTCCCCTTTTGGGTGCCCCAGAGTATGTCTTCCTAGAACCGGGAGAACTTGAAGAGCCAGGATGGCGAACCGGAGCGCGGGTTGCTCTGACATTAACAGTTTCTGTAGCAAGAGGCTGTCCATTGATTATGATACCCCTCAAATCATCATCCACGTCGTAGTTATTGACGGGAATAGTGACAACAGCAATTTGATCATTAACGGGGACCCCCTCTGGTGAAGCACGACTGAGTGGCAGAATCATGGCTTCCTGTCTTTGGGCTAAGGCTCGCAGCTCCTCTTGCCCCTGAATGACCCCTTGCATCATTGTCATGAACTGGGCCATGTTTGCCCTCATCTCAGCCAACTCTGTCTGAACCTGATCCATAATCCTCTGATGATTGAGTCTGGTTGAGTACCGATGCGGTCGGCGGTCAGCAATCCTGTCTCAGTCAAGAACCGAAGTGAGAAGTCTTGTCCCCAAACATGTCTGTAATGCAAGAATGATATATGCATGATATGCATGATGCAGATGCTATTTTATCATGAATGATCCTGATAAAGGATATGCGTATGCGAGTTAACTTTTTTCATTTTTTTTTCCATGCATTATTATTTTTTTGAAAATAAACATGCTATGATGCAAATGATGGAGCCAAGACTGGCAGGAACTGGCATCTGAGGAACCATCTGAAACCCCAAAGTCCTATGAGGAGCTGGCATTTGAACCCAAGTCTGGAGGACTGAATCACCATCTGAGCGAGTACCCTCAAATTCAGCCCAGGGATCCGAAATAAACGGAACCCTCTGATCAATACCAGGGTCGAACCTCCGGCGTCCAGAAATATAACTCGTAGTCACCATCAGTACCAGGAGTCACCAACTGTACCTGTTAAAATGATCAATCCCGCCCCGCTCACGGGTGTCATCTAGGCCAGGGTAAGGTCGAGAGAAACGCAGCATAAATAACCTTTCGCAGAATATCATCCTGTGCACACCCGATGTATGCACCGATAATATCCCACCAGGGTCTGAACTGCTCGTGATATCAATGTTCCGCTAAGTGGCGCAATACCACCCGCTTCCCATGAATCACTCTATTCCTAGGTTTCCTAGATTTCACTCATAGCCTGGGTATTGGGCCTTTTACCTCGAGTAACTCCCACCCCAAACAGAGAAACACAGCCAGATGAACAGACGAATATGAATGAATGCAAACATTAATGCAAATAATAAATGCAAACAGTAAATGCAAATATATACAAAGAATGCAATAAAGCAGTGCAAAGCAACCAAAACCCTAACCTAGAGAGCGCTAGGAGAGACTCGCTTAGGGAAGACGGACCAGCACAGGTCAACTTCTCTATATCCCCAGTGGAGTCGCCAGCTGTCGCATCACGCGAAAAACCGGCGGGAAAAGAAGAAACAACAGAGCCGCCACCGTGCGTTATTTATCCCAAAAGAGGGAAAGGAAACGCTCAGAGTAAACCTAGGAAAGAACATGGTCTCGCGACCAAAGAGAATGGGTTCGGGAGTCGGTTATGCGAAGGGAAGGTATTAGCACCCCTACGCATCCGTAGTACTCTACGGGATCCACGCACAAAAGGAAGGAAAATGGTTGCTAAACACTGCTCAAATACTCACACACACTGGCTGAAAGAGACACAAGAAACTGACTGAAACTGACTCGGCAGGATGTCGTATCCTGGGCCTACTTAGTCTATCAGGCATAGACATCAGAGTCGAAGTAGTTCGGACTGGGGAAACGACACATGCTCGCTAGGACATCGCATCCTATGCATACGTATCTTCTCGGACGAGAGAAGAATCAGAGCATTCGTAGCTCGGCTGACACGCACACAAACAAAACTAGGCAAAGGCAAACGTGGAGCCTGAATGCCAATCACTGGACTTACATCAGCATCCGAACCAAAACACACACAAAGAGGAAAACGTGGAGCCTGAATGCCAATCACTGGACTTACATCAGCATCCGAACCAAACACACGCACACTGGAACCCAAATGCCACTCGATGGACTTACATCAGCTTCCAAGCACACAACAAGACAACAAGTTAATAGGGAGTCGGGGATTCGAGCCTATAACTGTCAAACACACACTCAAACAAACAGACAACAAATCGCTAAGGAGTCAGGCACTCGAGCCTAGCAACTGTCAAACAACACACACAAAAAAGAAAAAGGGCGCCCGGAGAGATCAGCTCAATCTCCTGCCTACATACTTCATCTGGTGTGAAGATCAGGGCGATGTAGTTCCCCTACGGAGGGATAAAGGACTAGCCTAACCAGATAACAGAGGGAGACGCAACTAGGGAGACTACGACTCGAGCCTAGATGTTATCATGCAAATTCATCCCTAAGTTAAGGTTTCTAGCTAACTGGCACAGGGAGCCAGCCTATCCTAGTCATGACTTGCACAGGAAGCAAGCCACACACACACTTAACTTGCACAGGAAGCAAGCCAAGCAAAACCTACTTGCACAGGAAGCAAGTCTAAACTAAACCTAACTTGCACAGGAAGCAAGTCAAACAAACCTAACTTGCACAGGAAGTAAGTCAAACAAACCTAACTTGCACAGGAAGCAAGTCAAACAATCCTAACTTGCACAGGAAGCAAGTCAAACAATCCTACAAGCACAGATAGCACACACTATACACAAGCAAGTGGCTCAAACAAGGGTTAGGTTTTAGTCGAGGGGTCATATCAACCTCAACAAACAAACCTCTGGAACTGGGTAAATGTTGCTCTTAACCTTGTCATTGAGAGACTAAGGTGAAGCAGATGAAAGGTGAGTGAAGATAAGACTTCATAGCTCTTATCCCTGGCCTGGGAGAGCTCAAGACAAGAATGTGTGGGTTCAGAAAGTGGGAACCCTTCTACACATTTAAAACTGACTCAACTGTGCAATTGCACAAGATCTTGGGTTTTTATCTGCAATGCATCAACACAGTGGTGTGAGCAAAGCAGATGACACACTGAATAGCAGGGGATAGGTTGCATATCCCTTGGGTTCTGCCAATTGCCTCTTCACTTAGGAGGACTTTGACTCTATGCAAGGACAAAATTAAACATACACAAACATTGCCTCTTAAGGAGGACTTCAGACAGTTTCCTGGCCAAGTAACAGGCCAGGTCTTCCAGACTACATGAAGATCAGAAGCATACCTCAATGCAAATTGCTTATACAAGCAAAGCAAAGCAACAAGTTCACAAGGAACTAAGCAACTAAAAGCACCTGAAACAGTCAAACAGATGTTAGTATGTAACTTCAAAACAAAGCAAATGAAACAGAGATCAACAGTTAATCAGGAGCAAATGGATGTGCAAGGCACAAAGCTTAAGGCATGTGAGCCAAGCCACCTACAAAACAAACAAGTTAGACAATGATATTTGAGCAAGCTCAATCAAAAAGAATTGGTCTCATTGGTCATTTGTTGGTTAACCTGAAAACATGAGCTCAAAAGTGAGTAACAGGACCACTAGGACAAGCCTAGGGTCAAAAGAGAATGAAAAAGTCAAAACAGCAAAGGATGAGTATCCAAAATCATGTTCAAACATTCAAGAAGCAAAACCAATTGGGTTCATGTTCATATCAATCATCATCATCATTTCATGAACAAATTAGGTCAGAGCATGGCATTTAGAAGCTCATAGAAGTCAACAGCAAGACTTAACTCAAAAGCAATCTTAAACATTTCCAAAAATCACCAAATAAATCATGATCAATCACAACCCACAGCATGGTAAGCATGTCAAATTTCATCTCATTTGGACAAGTGGAAGGCAGTCAATGAAAATCAGAAAGTCAAAGCAATTTTGAACATGCTCAAAGAAGTCAACCAAACATGCATCAACTTAGAAAAATCATAAATCAGAGATGGCATATGATAAATGAATGGGACTAAAACCATGGCAAAGATTGGGATGTCTAGTTATCTCATGTAAAATTTCAAGTCCATCTAATAAAGTATGAGAATTTCACAAATGAAATGGGAACAAGTGTCACAAAAAGTCAACATATGACCAGGCAGGGGAGAAAATCTAAAACAATTAGGAAATGCCACAAATAATTCCAAGAAAATTCACATGTAAACTAGACATACAAAAGTAGGTTCATGCAAAAAATCAGATCAATTGGAGGTCAAGAAGTATGGATACAAAAATCATGAAGTTGGACATCAATGGTGTGACACAAATTGTCACACCCTAATTCAAAAAATCATAACTCACAAACCACAAATGATAAATTCACAAACTCTATACCAAAATCACCATGAGTGTGTCTAGTTTAAGCACAAAACATTTGGGAGCCATTGGATACATTCTCATCATTTCACAATTGTTTTGGCAAAAGGTACAAAATATGCATACATGTCACAAACCAATATGCCAAACAAAAACCAATGATCACAAAATTCTGGAAAAAATATGATAAAAAAGTAGAGGTAATAAGGAAGACAATGCAAAAAGCCCCATGATTTTTGGGTTAAAATTGGACAAGTTATGATTTTTGGAAGTTTGAGTGATTAAGTGAAATAATAATGAAAAAATAACATGGTTCAATGTGTCACATGCCACGCTGAGTGGCATTTTTGTAATTCCCTGGAAAAGTAAGTGAAACGCTGCGTTTAGGGGGCTGAAAAGAAATAATCTGATTGGCTGTTGGCCACGCAACAGTGAACAAAACGCCATGCATACGTGAAACATGAGAAAAATCTGGAAAATGCATTTTGAAGCTAGGGTTTCGTGTACAGTAAGCTTGTTCATCTCTTCCAAAAATCGTGGAAAATGGATTGGCTCAAAAACAGCAATTGATTATACCATTGTGATCATCAAACAACATACAACCTAAATCTATCATTGGTTTTCATTAAATCGAGCTGGGCAAAAAGAAACATGCAAAACAAGTTTGGATCACCAACATTCAATTCAACATAACTTGCTACACACTAAACCATTCTTAAAACTAAAACCACTGTTGAGCTCAGCATAAAAGGACCTTTCCAAAGCATGTATCAATTTTAATAAACAAGGAAGTCGAATTTTTACCAAAGTGGAAAGGCAGATGAGATGCAATGGCTGTTTGATGCTTTTGGCCTGAAACAGATGTCCCTTAAGGTCCCAAATGATGAATGATGAAGGTCCTTTGGCTTGTGGATGCTTGGTTTTTTCTCAAAATCCCAACTGAACAGGGCAATGTTGAATGTGATGCTGGAGATGCTTTCAATGCTTGACAGGTATCCAAATAGCTTCAAAGGGTCCAAGGCAAGCTGTTTGACACCTTACTTGAACTTGAATCAAGCTGGTAATGAAGATGGCCACTGAACTGGTTTTGCTTGATTTTTGAGAATGGTGATGTTTTTGATTTTCATACAGTGAGCAATGGAGGTTTGAGACAGCTTCAATATACCCTATGGACCATGACAAACTAATTTGCTAAGCTTGGAATGACCTGAGAATGAAAGTAGCTTTGAAAATGCAAATTTGACACAATGTGACAAGTTGAAAAGTGATTTTGAGTTCTTGATGTTTTCTGCAGGTTTTGAGGCTTTGGACATTTGCTATGTGATATTTGAGATGTGTTTGCAATGCTCTTTTGATCAACAAATGCTTAGAACAAGAGCTGTCATGTTTTGGCTATTTTGTGGCTTTTTTGAATGAAATGTGAAAATGAGATTAAAGGCTCTTTTGCTGGTTTTTGACAGCGCTTCAGCAGGCTTATGTGTATTGGAACAAAAGAAAAACAAGGCAAGTTCTATGAGGATTCTTAGCAAATATTCAAAATGGAGCCAAAATGAGAGAGAGTGAGGATTTTAGCATGAGTGAGTTCTGTGTGCCGTCTCATGGCTTGTGGCTGCTATTGGTTTCTCATGACAGAAAATGAGGTTCACAATCACTGTTTTGTGGTACAAGGCATGGCCCATGGATATGTGAGATGTGGTGGTTGCATTTGTACTTTCTTCCCAATTTCAAGCAAGCAAGGAATGGCTTTTCTTTTGCTGTTGGTTTTAGGCTGCAACTTGTGTTCACCATGACAGAAAATGATGTTAAAATTCTGCTATGAGAGGTACCAAGCATGGCCCATGGAATGGTGGGATAGATTTGGTGAAAAAAAGTGTACTTGTGGCCAATTTTCAAGCAAGTTAAGCATGGCCATGTGTACTGCATAATTTGACTTGGCAAACATATTTAAAACCATATTTCTGAACTATTTTAATTGGCCAAATGGTTTAAAGATGATTAAATCAAAAAGTCAACTCTTGGTCAAACTTGAATTTCACATATGCTAGGTTCAAAAATGCCATTTTGATTGGCAATGTTTTGGCTCATGAAATTTATATTTTTGGAAAGAGGGGATCAAATGTGACTTGTAGGAAAAAACCCCACCCAAATTGGCCAAATGGTTTGGGAGATATGGCCTTTTGAAGTTCAAGAATTTCTGAAATCGATTCGATCATAACTTGCCAACCACATATGGGAATTAAGAGTTCTTGGACTTTTTGGAAATGGGAGAACAAGATCTTCAACTTTCATGTTGGGCAAAAATTCATTTGGAGCTTGTATCATGATGTAATTTTGAGGATCAAGACTTTCCATTTTTGGTAAGTTTCAGTTACAGGTCCAGTTTCCATTTTTGGAAATTTTTGATCTGGCTTCAAATTCTTCCATGATGGTGTTTGACATGATATATGAGGACTATATGGACATGAATGAACCCTCTCAAACCAAATCCAACCATCAAAACCATAAAATCAGGCCCAGTTGACCAAGGTTGACTTTTTAGGGTTTTTGGCAAACTGTGCATTGACTGGAGACTTCTGAACATCCAAACCTTGACCAAAACACTTCAAATGGATCCCCAAGTCATGTGAACATGTTGGACCAACCCTAAGGCCTTGGCTCAATGGAATTCGTGCTTGCTTGCTTGACTGACTGATCTCCTGACCAGTTTGACCTAACTTCTTGACTGGCTTGCACTTGAGGCAAATGGGACAATGCAATGCTATGCAGTGGACCATGTTATGTTATGACCTAATATGAGAATGTATGTACAATGATAGGTGCAAATTTGAGGTGCTACACTATGGATGGTGAAGATTTTCCGTCCCCTGTGAACTCAGATGTAGTCAAAAAATACTTCGCGTAAATTGACCCGCTGGACAAAAAGAATAAAATAGTCCAGGAAAAAAAGGGCATCCCGGCGAACCAAGAAAAAGAGAAAAGGTTCGGGAAAAAGTTAGGGATAAAGAATGAAAAGAATATGTACACCCGGTAAGTCGAAAACCCGCAAGGGCGGCTTAGGCAAAAATGGGTATCCCGGTGGATTGAAAACCTGAAAAGGCGATCCAGGCAAAAAAGGGATTAAAGCGAAGGCTACAGTCTGAGTTATCTGTACTTCATCGCGCTTCAGTATCTACCATCTCGAAGGATATGACCGGTCCAATCATTCTTCTCAGAAAGCAAGGAATTTGGGGGAAATTGAGGATCTGTGAGTCATAACAGAATTGGAAAATAGTGGATGCCGTATTCACATTGCCAATAGGATAGTTTATTTCCTTGTTTGGCGCAATTACCTCTTCCTAGGAATTGCTTCCTGTTGTATCTGCCTTTTCAGGCCCATTCCCAATCAATAAAAGTCATTATTCAGTCAAATTGCTCTCTTGTTTTTATTTTACTGTTTTGTTTGCAAAAACGTCCGAATGTTTGATAAACATTGCATCTAAAAACATGAAGGCTAGACAATAACGTGCAGAAAGATAAAACATTTGAAAATCATTTTGGATGTTGAGTACGCTTGGGTGTATTTTGTCCATATAGTCCCCTGGGGCATGTATGTCTTGCTGTTTTGCAGGTTATTATCTTTGATCGCTGGCTAGAGCAGATAAGCCACAGTTTGTGCAAAGATGTTTCAACACTGTCCAGTAGTGTGAGAGGATGGGTTGTCCGAAGCAAGTTCAGGGCTTGTCTCCCCAGCAGGGTTGAGGTTGCAGTATCCCCAGCAAGGGTTGTCCTTTCCCCAGCAGAGGTGGGATTTGTTTGTTTATTTCCCCAATGGAGGTTTGCATTGGTTAGTTCCCCCAGCGGAGTCCCCAAGTGGATTGGGTTCAGTGGAGGTCGTCCCCAATAAGGATTATCCTTTCCCCAACAACAGTGCTATCCCCCGACATGATTGGAAGGTTGTTGCTTTCCCAACAGATGATTCCCCAGTTGAGTCGGTTTCTCTGTCGTTCCCAAAGTGACAAGATCAGTAAGTATCCGTAGCAGAATTGTTGTGTCTCCCCATAGAGTTGGAAGACCGAATCAGAATCGTGTGCTTAGCAGAGTGATCACTTGCTCTCCCAGCAGGAGTTTTCCTTCATTTGCATCTTGCATGTAGTAATCCTCATTTGCATTTGCATCCTCAAATCGCGTAGCATTTCCATTCAGTATGGAGCATTACGCCATAGAAAAACTCAAACATATGCATACGTGTGTTAAACCGGATTGGATCATATCCCCAGCAGAGGCGAATCATTTTTCAAACATCTATACGGCACATTTGCTACAGTTGCTCCTGACAGCATTCAGAATCGATAATCCCCAGAGAGATTTATTTCCTCACCCGTCCGTGAAAGGAAAGCTTGATTCTCCCCAGTGTGGCTCCCGGCAGGTGTCTGCCTTATTGTGACACGTGTGGATGTTATTATTGCGATACCGGTAAGTGTCATGTCGACCCCCGTAAGGTCTGTTTTTTTGGTGTCCGTAAACATCATTTTTCGATGTCGGTAAACATCGAGTCGTTTGTTAACCATCAGTAAATGGTTTTGTTGTTTCAAATCCCCAGCAGATTTATTATCTGCGGATATCAGCCATCGGTAAATGGTTTCGTATCATGAGAGTTTTCTTTCCTGGGTGTCGGTAAACACCATTGTTAGGTGTCGGAAAACATCGAATCTTTTTCCCAGTCATCGGTAAATGTCTGGTCGTGATTCCTTTTTCCCAGTCATCGGTAAATGTCTGGTGGTCTTTTGTGATGTCGGTAAACATCGAATCTTTTTCCCAGTCATCGGTAAATGTCTGGTCGTGATTCCTTTTTCCCAGTCATCGGTAAATGTCTGGTGGTCTTTTGTGATGTCGGTAAACATCGAATCTTTTTCCCATCGGTAAATGTCTGGTTATGATCTTGTTTCCCAGTCATCGGTAAATGTCTGGTTATGATCTTGTTTCCCAGTCATCAGTAAATGTCTGGTTATGATCTTTTTTCCCAGTTATCGGTAAATGCCTGGTCGTCTTTTTTTTGATGTCGGTAAACATCGAGTCCCTTCCCAGTCATCGGTAAATGTATGGTCATGGATCTTTTCAAAATCCCTAGTAGAGTCGTCGGCAAACGGCTTGTCTGGTTCCAGTTGTAAATATATTTTTCCTCCCTAGTGGAAGCCGCCATCGGTAAATGGCCTTGCTTTCCTGCTTCCCAGCTGCCATCGGTAAATGGCATCGCTGACTTTGATATCGGTAAATATCAAATGTTGCTTTGAAGCTACCATCGGTAGATGGTTTCGCTTCCTTCTAATATCAAATTCCCAGTTGAAGCCGCCATCGGTAAATGGCCTCGCTTTCTTCACTTCATCCCCCGCAGAGTGCAAATTCCAGGTTCTTTTGGTATTCAATCCCTGTTTACCTTGAAGGTCTGACAGCCGTTGCTCTCATCCGTTCAGGTTCCCAGTTGATTGAATAGGGGCAGTTGTAGCACCTCAAAATTTGCACCCCCCATTCATGCATTCATTTCATTTTTAGGTCATTGACATTACATTAACATTACATAGTGCATTGCATCTTGACAACTAGAACTGGCATCAAGGAGAATCACCAGTACAAGAGACCAAGCATTTCCTTGAGATAAAGGCCACATGGTTGTTCTAGAGAGCTTATATGAGCCAAGGTTCCTTTTGAAGCTATTGTACCAAGTGTTGGAGGCCCAAAGTCATCAGTGCATTTTCAGGTCATTTGAGGCCCATACAAGTCATCTGCAAAGTCAACTGAGGGCTATGAGGTGGAGGAATGGTTTGAGACACTTCATTCATGTCCAAAAGAGGTTTATTCATCATGTCAAACATCTACCTTGAAGATTTTGAAGCCAGATCAAAAGTTTCCCAAAATGGAAAGTGACCTGTAATTTCAAGTTTCCAAAAATGGCAAGTTTTTGGACCACTTTCAACTTGACTTTCCAACATCAAAGAAGCTTCAAATGAAATTTTGTCCAACATAAAAGTTGAAGATCTTTCTCTCCCATTTCCAAAAAGTCCAAGATCATGAGCATCTGATGAATGGTTGAGGAGATATGAGCAAATGATCACCAAGTGTGCATGGAACTTCCAAGAGCCACAACTTTTGATCTAAAACTCCAAATTGAGTGCCTCTTTTTGCATAATGCATGTCATGACCTATATTTTTCAAAACCCTCATTGCATTGCATGAAATTTATTCACATAATCATTTGGCCATACATGTGATTTTTGGAGGAAAAATCATGAATTTAAAATTGGTACATCATGTGAGTTTTTTAACCATTCTATCATGTGCATGGGATCATTTTAAGGGGAAAAACACCATGCATGCTACTGTTCACGTTCATGATGGCCATGCATAGGGTGAAAATTCCAATTGTGCATAACACCTTATTTCTCACTAATCTTTCATTAGCCATGCCTAAGTGTAATTAGCAAAGTGATTAAGGAAGCATATAAAAGGCTAATCATAACAGAATTTTTCAGTTTCATTGATTCTAGATCTAGATTTGAGTTTTCCCTCCAAAATTTCTCTCCATCAAAATTCAAAAATTCTCCACATAGCATATGATTTTTATTGTATATTCTTGCTCCTGGATTAGCATTTGGTAGGATTCAAGCTCTTGATTGAAGAATTTGGTGAAGAATCAAGGTGTGCAAGCTCAAGAACATGAAGATGGAAGTGGCAAATTAATCAAGATCTAGTTCGTTTCAAGCTTCAATTTCTACATCAGACTTCATAACAAGGTTGATAAACTTGATTTGGATATTGCTAGGCCTTTGAATCCACTGTTACCATTGATTGATCTTCAAGAGGTGTGAATTTCGAACCTCTTAATTCTCTTTTTTATGCACATAGAGTTGTAGATCTTTGAATGCTGGTTGCACTGATATAAATTTCATGAAATTTGGTTGAGAATTGGCTGAGTTATGTGAAATTAAAGTTTGAATGTCAAATTTGTTTTGGTTCGATTCTCTTGATTCATGAAGAATTAGGCATAAATAATAGTAGATTTGTGTTCCTGGCTTCAAGACGAGTCCAACCATATATGCCTTTGAAATTTCTGCAAAAAAAATGATGAAGCGTACTGTAGCAACCACCGTCTCAAGGTAGGAGACGGTGGAAACCACCGCCCTGTACTGTAGCGCTACCTCCCTGGTTCAGCGCTAGGGCTTTGAACAGTACACGCCTGTAACATTAAGGTCTTGTGTTCGAGTCCGCGTATGGAGGTTTTGGAATTCCACTTTTGATTTTCCATCTTTAAACCAAACGACAGTGTTTGGCATGCCGCGCCTGTAACCTGATGAGCGCCAGTTCGATTCTGGCTGGATGCTTTTCCAAATTTCATATTCATTCCATATTTTCTTATGCATGATTCACATTCATTTCAAATATTTTTATCCAACTTTGAAAAAATCATAATAAATTGAAAATGATTCCAATTAATTCCCAATTTTTTTCTACATGATCCTTGAGATGTCTAGTATTTTTGTAATGTGATTTCATGATTTTACCACTTCTGGATTTTTACTTGCGTTGGCTTCTTTGGATATGTATGCAAATGAGACATGCTTCATTCATTCTATTGTGAAATGCTCATACATTGGCCAATTGATTTGAAATTTGGTGTGATGATTCTCAACATGTTGCATGATTTTTGAGGCTTGGTTTTGCATTTTTCTCATTTTTCATCTCTGTTTTAGGCACATGATTGTATGGTGTGACAATGTGTGTCACACAATTTGATGTCATACTTATTCATTTTCATATCCATGTCCATTGAGCTTTTCTGTTTACAATTTTTTGTATGATGATTGTGGTTAACATGTTGATTACTCATAAACATTTTCATGATTGTTTGAGTCATTTCTGTTTTAATATGGAATTTTGATTCTTGATGACCAATTGTGTGCCTTGAAATTGCCTTTGCCATATTTTGCTCATGAGATGACTTTGCTTAATGCTTTTGATTTGGTCCTTTTTTGGGACATGTTCATGATAGATTAAATGTGCTACATGTTGAGAATTGGTTGTTGTTTTGACTTTTTGCCTTACCTTTGACCCTAGCCTTGGTGCTAGTGGTTTGTACTCACTTTCTAAGCTTTGTATTTCAGGTTCAAGCTTCTAATCTTAATGATTGATGTAATCTCACTTCATGAGATGCAAACTACTTTGTGCACTAATCCTTTGTGTTGTAGGTTCATGGAGTGTGGTGGAATCACTTGAATTCTTAAGTCATAAAACTTGACTTGTGTGCACATTGGTTGTAACTACTGTTGACTGTCTGTTTGGTTTGTCTGAGCATAGTATTGACTGGTTTGACTTTCTTACAGGTACTTTAGTAGCTTTAGCTCATTGCTTGAGCTTTGCTTTGCTTGTGGTTGGCATACCACCTAGGTAATGACCTCTATTCTCCATGTAGTCTGGAAGTCCTGCTATCTTTTGGCAGGCACCTGTCTGAAGCCCTCCTTAAGAGGCCATGTTCTTGATTGTTTATATTTGTGCCATGTAATTCAAGTCCTCCTAAGTGAAGAGGCAATTGGCAGATAGAAGGGATTTGCAATTAATCCCCTGCTATTCAGTTGAGTCTTTCATCTTGCTCGCACTACGTGCTAATGCATTTGAATAAACACCCAAGATCATTGTATATAGAGTCAGTCAAGTGGAATAGAGTTCCACATTCTGGACTCCCACACCTTCATTGATTCAAGCTCACCCAGGCCCGGGTTAAGAGCTATGAGGACCAATCCCCATTACCTTTCATAAGAGCCTCAGATACCCTTCTAGTGCCGGCTTGTTTGTCGAGGTTGATATGACCCCTTGACTAAAGCCTCATCCTTGATGTGTGAGCCCCCTTGTTGGTGTGTTTACTTCATGTTAAATGTGTTTGTGTGGTGTGATTGTATCCCCATAGGATTGCTAGACTTCGCATAGTCTCGTTTGCATGTCAATTAAGGTAGCACGGTTCCTTCGTCTAGGACTTCCTTTCTTGCGTGAGCTTTCCTAAAACATAAACCAACCCCTCTTAAGGACACGTTAACTCCTTCTACTACAGGTGAGTAAGTCTCCAAAGGTCGAGCATCCGGTAGATTGCGTAGTGACGTTGTCCACCTAAAAAACACAAAACAAATAGAAATAGTTTAGTCGAACTACGACAACTCTGATTCTCATGTCCAGATGAGATACGTAGGCACGAGATGCGATGTCTTGTCGAGTTTGACTTACAACTAACTCTGATCCTTTTCTCTCGCCCCCGTTGCGATTGAGACCTTCCTTTTCTCTTGCCCTAGTTGCAATCGAGACCCTTCTGCTTTGTGCGTTTGTTTGGAGTCTGATGTAAGTCCAGCGATTGGCATTCGGTTTCCCGGTCGTGTTTGTGTGTTTGGAGTCTGATGTAAGCCCAGCGATTGGCCTTCGGTTTCCTGTGTTCTTTTGTGGAGTTAGATGTAAGACCAGCGATTGGCATTCCGTTTCCGGTTGTTCGTTTGCTCTGAAGTCTCAGCGTCTTTGTTTAGCGATCTATTTCGGCGTGCGTTAGCCGAGCTACGAGTGCTCTGATTCTTACTCTGGTTAGAGAATATACGTATGCATAGGATGCGATGTCCTAGCGAGCACGTTTCCCATATCCCCGAACTACGTCGACTCTGATGTTTGTGTCTGACAAACTACGTAGGCCCAGGATGCGACATCCTGCCGAGTCCTCTTCTTCCGTCTTCTTTCATCCGTGTTCTATTCCAGTTTTGTGCAGTTTTTGAGCAATTATTTAGCAACCTTATTCTATTCTTTCTGAGCGTGGATGTCGTCGAGTACGATGGACGTGAGGGAGTGCTAATACCTTCCCCTTGCGTAACCGACTCCCGATCCTTGCAATCTCTGGTCGTAAGACCATTTCCTTTCTAGGTTTACTTCAAGCGTTTCATTTCCCTCCTTTGGGATAAATAACGCACGGTGGCGACTCTGTGTCTTTTTCCCACCGGTTGATTTTCGCGTATGCGCCATCATCAACCAAGCAATCAACTCAATTCAAAACATCAAGTGATCAACAAAAACAAAATAGAATGATTAAAAATCAATTAATAAAAGGAAATAAAAAAGAAAATGTGAAAGAGGATTCAAAACATGAAATAAAAGTCCAAGAAAAATGTGATAGGTTAACAAAAATAAGGGTGACTCGAACTCAAAAGTTGGGATAAAAAATGTTTTAAAATGATTAAAATAAAAATGTTGAAGGAAAATTAAATGAAAAATAAGAGAAAATATGAATTAAATGAAAAAATGATTTTAAAAAAAGTAAAAATTTTATATGTGATAGAAAATATTTTTATAAAATTATGAAAAAAAATTGGACTAAAAAATAATAAAGGAGCTAATTAAAAATAATTTTAGAAGAAAAAGGAAATAGAATGAAATAAAAAAGAAATTAAACACAAATTAAATGCAACGACTAGGACACGCGTTGTCTTCTGATTGAAGGGAGCATTTGAAATTGGCTCCATTGCACGCAAAGAACTTAATCTTCAACCTCCGAAACCTTGATTTTGCAACTTCATGAACTCGAAGTTTTAAGCTCAAACACGCATCGTGCAAGCTTCAACTTCACTCATTGTTCATGTCCCCCTGCATCAGAGCAATTGATTTTCTCTGAGCAGGGAGAATTTTCTCAAACTCATGAAGAACCCTAGTTCTTCAAAGTAAAATTAAATGACTAAAATAATAGATAAATCCCAGTTATGAAGGGTCTTTTGATTAGTGGAACAAGGCGAAGAGTATGGTAACTTGTTTGCTTGAAATGGTAACTCGTATCTACCTTCTCGATTGAAGCTTCAGAAGTCAACAATGGTGGACCTGGAAGCAAGGTTGCAAAAGGATTCAGACCACAACAATGCTCCAGAAAGCTTCAGATGATGCCGATGAAGGATTATGGGCAAAGAAATGGAAGCAAAAAGACTTGAATCGAAAAAAAGGGTGACTGGTTTTTGGAGGTATCAGGCTTCAATGGCTTCAGAGTTTCTTTGGCTTCCAAAGCTTCCAAATGAAGGGAAAAGCTCCATCTATTTATAAGGAAAGTGTTGGGATTCAAATACGTATGAATTGGGTGTGAATTCGTGTGAATCAACTTGGAAAATTTCAGATCTAAACCGTGTGAAATTTTGGTGCCAAACTCGTGATTTTGGAGCTTTGTAGGTCGTTTCGTGTTGTCATCGGTTGCCTTTGGTCATGGGAAACAAGTTTTCACATGTGAGAAGTGGTCCCAAGTTGATTTGTGCATGATTTAACATTATATGTCACTATACAAAACAAAGTTTAGATCACCATGTTCATGCTTATGCCAAATCCAAGCCACTCGTTCATTTTCTAATTTTCTTTGATCCAAATGATCACTTCATGGAGTAGAATAAGATGTAAAAAGAATCAAGTCAATAGTAGATTTGAGGTGAAAGTTACATGCTCGTGAAGTTGAGTTGTGAAGTTGAGTTGTGAAGTTGAGGTCGTGACCTGAAAATTGGGTTGGGCAATTGGTCAAGTACTTTGCAGCATGTTTGGTCATTTTGGGGTCTGTAGCACCTCAGATTTGCACTCCCCATTCATGCATTCATTTCATTTTTAGGTCATTAACATTGCATTAACATTGCATAGTCCACTGCACCTCATCAGTCAAGACTGGCATCAGGAGGATGCAAATGAGCAAGCATTTCTATGAGATGAAAGCCCTATGGTTTTTCTAGAGAGCTTACATGAATCAAGGTCCATTTTGAAGCAACTTGACCAAGTATTAGAGGCTCAAAGTCCATAGTGCAGTTTCAGGTCATTTGGGGCCCATAAAAATCAACTGCAAGTCAACTGAGGGCTAGGAGGTGGAGAAATGGTTTAAGACACTTCATTCATGTCCCAAAGAGGTTTATTCATCATGTCAAACATCTACCTTGAAGATTTTGAAGCCAGATCAAAAGTTTCCCAAAATGGAAAGTGACATGTAATTTCAAGTTTCCAAAAAATGGCAAGTTTTTGGACCAACTTCAACTTAACTTTCCAACATCAAAGAAGCTTCAAATGAAATTTTGTCCAACATGAAAGTTGAAGGTCTTTCTCTCCCATTTCCAAGAAGTCCAAGATCATGAGCATCTGATGAATGGTTGAGAAGATATGATCAAATCATTGCCAAGTGTGCATGGAACTTCAAAAGGCCATAACTTTTGACTCATAATTCCAAATTGAGTGCTCCTTTTTGCATAATTCTTCTCATGACATGAACTTTCCAAATCCATCATCACATTGCATGAAATTTTGTCACATAATCATTTGCTTATTCATGTGATTTTTGGAGGGAAAATCATGAATTCAAAATTGGTGCATCATATGGACTTTTTAACCATTCCAACATGTTTATAAGAGGATTTTAAATGAAATTGCATGGCCATTATTACTGTTCACGCGGGATTGCATGCATGGGGTGAAATAACCAAAATTTGCATAACACCTCTTTTCTCATTATAATTTAATTAGCCAAGCCTAAGAATGATTAGGAAATGGATTAACATGTCATATAAATAGCTAATCATAACAGAATTTTCACAATTCACAATTCTAGATCTAGATCCAAAATTTCCCTCCAAAATTTCTCTTCTTCCAAATTCAAAAATTCTTCAAAGGACACTTGATTTTTATTGCATATGTGTGTTCTTGGATCATTATTCAGTATAGATGAAGCCATTGATTACAGAATTTGGTGAAGAATTGAGCACATGAAGATCAAGAACATGATAATGGAGATTCAAATCTAAGCTAGATCCAAGCCATCTCAAGCTTCAATTTCAACTTCAGAGGTCATAACAAGGTCGATAGAAGGGATTTGGATGCTTGCCAAGCCTTGAATCTACCACTGCCACTGTTGAAGCTTCAAGAAGGTCAGAATTTCGCGCCTCATAATTCTTGTTTCCATTGCCCTAGTCTTGTAGTGCTTGTTCTCCTGATTACACTGATATAAAATTCTTGAAAAACGGATAAGAATTGAGTGAGTTACATGAGATTAAAGTTTGGATGTTAGATTTTATTTTCATCGATTTGCATGATTCTTTGAAGATTAGGCCAAAATATTAGTGGATTTGGAACCTACACATTGAGACGATTCGTTTGGTATACGACTTTGCAAAATCTGGAAAAAAAATATTGACATTGATGATTGCTCCACCGTCTCCATGAAGGAGACGGTTGTTTCCTCCGTGAGCTACAGTAACGCCGCCCTCTGCATTTAGCGCTAGGGCTTTGTCCCTGTCAGCGTTGGCATGGCGTACCGAGTGGCAGATTGATAGGCCACGCTCCCTTTGACCCTGTCCACGTGTGTTTAGACTAGTGATGTGGACGCCACATCAATAAATGGAACGACCGCGTATTGGTAGCGCCCAGGTCCTCACTTCGATTCTGGACTCCAGCGTGTTTTCAAATTGCTCACCACTTTAATTCTTTCCCTCCAAATTAACATGTTTATTCTTCATTATTTCAAAATCTTTATGCAACTTGAGAAAATGATAAAAAATAGAATACAAGTCCAATTCATCCCCAATTTCTTTTTACATGATCCTATGAATGTCTAGAAGTTTATGGTTTTGATTTTATGATTTTACCATTTCTGGATTTTGAATTGTGGTTGATTGATTGAACATGTATGCTTTTGTGACCTTGCTCCATTCTTTCTATCATAAAATGCTCAATATTGATCCAAATGCCATGAAATTTTGCATGATGATTCTTAACATGTTAATGGATTTGTGTGATTTTATTTGGCTTTTTTTGCTATTGTCTTCACTGTTTGGGACACATGTACTTTAGGTGTGACAATTTGTGTCACACAATTGGATGATTTGCTTATGCATTTTCATTTCCATATCAATTGAACTTTGATGATGCTGATTTTTGGTATGATGATTGTATTTGATGTGTTAAATGCTCATAAGAATTTCCAGAATTGTTTGAGTCATTTCTGTTTTGATGTGGAATTTTCATTCATGATGATCACTTGTGAGCTTCGAATTTGTCTTTGCCTTCTCTTGCACATGAAATGAATTTGCTTAATGATTTTGACTTGGTCCTTTTTAGGACATGCTCTTGATTGAATAAACATGCCTTGTGTTGAATATTGGTTGCTGTTTTGACTTTTTGATTTACCTTTGACCCTAGCCTTTGAGCTAGTGGTTTGTTCTCATCTTTTGGACTTTGTGTTTCAGGTTTCAAACAATTAGCCACATTGGTTGATTGGATCTCATCACTTGAGATACAAGTTATTTTGGTTGACTAACCTTGCTGTTTTGTAGGTCTTGTGGATGATGAATCAATTTAGTTTGCTTGCATCTTATACCTTGCATTGATGTTGTCTGATGATTGGTTGTCTCACTATTAGATTCTCTGATTGTTTTGTCTGAATACTATACTGATTGTTTGGTTGTTTACACAGGTACTTTAGCCGCTTTAACTCATTGCTTGAGTTGCTTTGCTTGTGGTTGGCATACCACCTAGGTAACTTCCTATTCTTCATGTAGTCTGGAAGACCTGTCATGTTATTTTGGCAGGCACTTGTCTGAAGCCCTCCTTAAGAGGCAATGTTTGTGCTTGTTTATCTTTGTGCCTTGTACATTCAAAGACCTCCTAAGTGAAGAGGCATTGGCAGATAGAAGGGATGTGCAATCCATCCCCTGCTATTCAGTTGAGTCATTCATCTTGCTCGCACTACGTGCTGATGCATTTGAATAAACACCCAAGATCATTGTATTTAGAGTCAGTCATGTGGAGTAGAGTTCCACATTCTGGACTCCCACGCTTTCATTGATTGAAGCTTTCCCAGGCCAGGGATAAGAGCTATGAGGTCTGATCCTCATTTCCCATTTCATCTGCTTCACCCTAACTCTCAATGTTAGGGTTAAGAGCTCAAACCACCCATAACAGTTGGCTTGTTTGTCGAGGTTGATATGACCCCTTGACTAAAGCCCAGCCTTGTATGAGCCACTTGTTTGCATATAGTGTGTGTGCTTTCTCTCTTGTGCTTGTGTTTGCTTACTTGATTAATATTTAGGCTAGCTTGCTTCCTGTGCGAGTTAGGTGCTGATTAGAGACCTCAACATAGGGATCGTATGCATGACAACTTCTAGGCTCTAGTCGTAGTCTCCCTAGTAGCTTGTTATCTCCCTAGTATCTGGTTAGGATAGGAGTTTTTCCCTGTTAAGGGGAACTACGTCGCCCTGATCCTCATACCAGATGAGGTACGTAGGAAGGAGATGAGCTGATCTCTCCGGGCGCTCTTTTTCCTTCTCAACCTCTTGTTTTTTTGTGTGGAGTCTGACGTAAGTCCAGCAATTGGCAGTCGGTTTCCTGTTTGTTTGTTTGTGCGGAGTCTGACATAAGTCCAGCGATTGGCAGTCGGTTTCCTGTGTATGGGTGTTTGTTTGGAGTCTGACGTAAGTCCAGCGATTGGCAGTCGGTTTCCTGTTTGTGTTTTGTTTGGTGTGTGTTAGCCGAGCTACGAGTGCTCTGATTCTTTCTCTGGTTAGAGAAGATACGTATGCATAGGATGTGATATCCTAGCAAGCACGTTCCCATATCCCCAAACTACGTCGACTCTGATGTTTGTGTCTGACAAACTACGTAGGCCCAAGATGCGACATCCTGCCGAGTCCGCTTTCTTCCGTCTTTCCTGTGTTTCACTCCAACGTGTGTGCAGTGTTTTGAGCAGTTATTTAGCAACCTTTCTTCTATTCTTTCTGAGCGTGGATCCCGTCGAGTACGACAGATGCGTAGGGGTGCTAATACCTTCCCTTCGCATAACCGACTCCCGATCCTTGCATCTCTGGTCGTAAGACCATTTCCTTTCCAGGTTTACTTCGAGCGTTTCCTTTCCCTCCTTTGGGATAAATAACGCACGGTGGCGGCTCTGTGTCTTTTTCCCGTCGGTTTTTTGCGTCTGTCGCATTACGCGAAAGGGTCCCAAGTTCATGACACCATAACTTTTGATTCCCTCGTGAATTTTGAGCCAAACTTAGGCCAAATGATCTTTGACATAAGCTTAACACAATGCAAAATGAATGGGATCAAAAGAGATCTTGAGATAAAAATGGCAAGGGTGGAAATCATGGGTCATGACAAGGTTTTGGCCTATTTTGACAACTTGGTATTTTGCACAAATGAGGTATTTAATGAATGAATTGATGTTTGACCCTTGAATTAAATTTTTATAGTATCCCAAAAGGCACATTTGACTCAAAGAATCTTGGAAATTGTATAAAAATTGAAGGAGTTATGGGGTTTGGACCAAAGGCATGTCATACTTGCAAATTAGGTCAACCGCATTTGTACCAACTTGTGAAAACTTGAAGTTCTCTTTTATCCCAAGCTAAAATGATGATGTAATAAGCATCCCTTAATGAAAACTTGTCTAGGGCTTGAGTGATCTTGAATATAGCTTGAGGATTGTGTGATGTGGCATGGAAATAAACACATGAACCACCTTTGAATCATCATGAAACAAACTTGCATTTCCCTTAACTAAAGGACCTTGTTCTTGCCTTGATTTGAAGCATGATCACCTACACGACTAATAAGAATAAATAAGTACCATCTCTAAATTAAGTTAGGTTTAGTTTATGAGCAAAACAGAGTGAAACCCTAGTGTTAAGATACACACCACAATGTGTCCATGCTTGTGATTCCATGACCAAATGCAATGGTCATGCATGATATAATTTGATGTATGAAAATGTTTATGAAAAGAAAGGAAAAAGGGAGGGTAAATTTTGGGGTATGACACATATGTCAAAGGATTTAATTGATCAAAGTGAACTTTATCAACTTAATCAATCAGAATGACATCAGTTGGAAAATTATACAGAAATGATCAATGACCCAAACCCTAGGGATCAATCAAATTAAACTAATTTTAATTCTAAAAAAATCTAGAACTATGTGAACATGGAAATGTTATTGATTAGAAATGCAAATCATAAGAATCAGATAAAAAATCTAACAAGATCACTAATATTGTTTAAAGATTCAATGAAATCTAAAACAAGAGACAATTAATTTCCTACTATTATTCTAAAATGTGAATTAAAAACTAAAATCAAACTACGTATTCTAAGCATCTTTATCAAAAACTCAACAATTACGAAAAATAATACAAAAAAGAAAATCAAAAGAAAACACAAAGAGAAAGCGGGGTAAGGCCTGGTTAGAGGGTGAACATCGCAACACCGGATGCTTGGGCCATTCTCAGGCCCAACATGGCCTTGTTGTATGAATTCAGGGGGTACAGAAGTGTTTTAGGTGTGTAAAGAGAAAATAAATTGGTCCAAGCAATGGATAAGCCCAAACCAAACACAGTGAAAGATGGAAAAAGGCTAGGTCGGTGCAATTCATGTGTTCACATGTTCAATTGAAAATGAAACTCAGCTTCCCTCACCTGAGAATCAGGTACGTCGCGCCGAAATTCACCATCGATGACGGCGGAGACTTAAGCCACCAAATGCCAAGCATCCATGATTAGGGTTTCAAGATGCAAACCACCTAATCAAAGGTATCAAACCAAGAAAAAGGCTCTGTAAGACCCCAATTTTGTCCCCAAGATCCCTCATGGCATCATAACATTGCACTTACATTGCCTCAAGGATCATTAGCATCTTGGTTCCCTTTGCCTTTGGGTGGGACCTCCTTGTGAGTGGTTTGAGATCACCAAGCATGCTAGAATTGTATATCATTGCTTTTCTTATTTTATTTACTAACCAAAAGCACAAAAATATGTCACTAACATCTTGTGTTTGTAGCTTGAGCAATCACAAAGTCAAAAGTTTCAAGAAGGTCATCTGTGCAAAGACATGGTCAAGAGAAGATGAAAGCAAGCATGGTAATGGTTCCCAAAGCTCTCATCCATCAAATATTCCTCCCTAGCATCTCAATTCATCATTTTGATCAAAGCAAGTCAAAGGGTTTGAGGCCTTGTTCTTCAAGGAAACCCTAATTCATCTGTGCACCACAATGCCTTGCTCCTGAAGCAACCTCAGCCCATGATCAAATACAATCAAGGGAAGTTCTTTAACTCATCATTTCATGCATATTTGAACTTATTTGAGTGTCCTCAATCATCAATTCATCAAGATATGAGGCATGGACTTGAGAAGTTGATCAGTCAATTCATCTGACTATTTTGAAATGCACTGAAACCTAACTTTTTATGTGTTGGTCAAATGGAGATGGTTCCAAAAGAAAAACTGTTCTTAAGGACAACATGAACAACTTTCATGTTCATCAAAAATTGATTTGAAGCTTGGAAGGCCATCTGCCATTCCAATACATTATAGGTCACTTTGACTGAAACCCTAATTGTGGGTCAACTTCCCAAGGACATAACTCATTCATTTTTTATGATTTTGAGGTGGGATCAAATGAATTGGAAAGCTTAAGATTTCTACTTCAAATGTTATGTTGAACAAATTTTCAAAATGTCAAAGGAAATACATGTGATAATGCAAGACATTATAGGTCCTTTTTGACCAAATGCATTGAAAGTCAAAAAATCCAAATGATGCAACATTTAAGTCCATTTTGATTGTCTTGAATATATCTACAACTTTGATGTTGGAGATTTTTTCATTTGAGGCTTGCATCATCAAAACAGAAGGGCTTGAAAGTTGGCCAAATTTGGAAACCTTGCATTGACATGTTTTGCACCTTGCACTTTAAACTCAAATTTCATAAATTTCCATACTTCAAATGGATTTTTTCCCAACATAACAATTGTTCCTTACATCAAGACCTTTCCAACCATTACTCACATGATCATGTTTGGATTTTTTAATTGGGACTTTCGAAGATATGAATGTTTAGGTACAAATGAGGAATTCACTTGAAATCTTGGTACATAAGCTATTGCCTTGCAAGTCACACGTCCAATTTCATTTGGCTGATGCTCAAAATTCATTTGGCATTGTTCTTGAGCCTTGTGCATGATCATGCAAGCCCATGCAATGAAGCTCCACATGCCATGCACACGGATTGATCACATTCTCCTTGCCACTTCCTCTATAAATAGAGACCTCATTCCATTCATTTCAAACACCTGATTCGACCTGAAATGCTGCAGAATTCTCTCCATAGCCATCACTAAAGAAGCAAATCTCCTTTTTTCTCAAATTTTTCAGATCTAAAATTCAACTTCATCTGGTTGAATTCTTAGATCTAATGCTTCTAAACCTTCATCATTCATCTCATTGAACTTCTGTTTTGGTAAAGAAAGCAAAGAATCCAGTCCAATTCTCCAGAATTCAAGCTTACACTTCAATTGGTATTTTCTTCGAATCTCTTCATCCATGGATCTATTTGCTTGGCCAAAACGTTTTCTGAAGTCCTCACTTTAGAGGCAAGCTAGTGGTAGCTTCAATTTTGCTTTTCCTTGATCTGCATTTCGCATACCTGAATCTTCCACCTTAGATTTCTCCATTTATAGGAATCTTGAGTGTGATTCAAGGTTACAGGGGTGATGTACATCACCCCAGCTTCATTTTGGTATAAGGATCGTGCATTTTCATTAAGGTTTGAAAACCTGCAAAAGTGGCCGGAATCTGGAGGCTCACCGGAGAAGAAGGTGGCTCCGGTGGCCGCCTCTCTCCAGTTTGAATTCTGGCCGTTGGATGTGTTTCCCAGATCGAATCCTGACCATTGCTTGTTATGACTTTTTATTCTTTTCCATGTGCTTGCATTGACCGTGGATCACCGTGAGCGCGCGCCTCTAGATCCCTGGATCTGCCAGCTCAATTAATGAGCTCAGATCCAAGGGCTCTCGTTTTTTGCATTTTCTATTTTCTGGTTTTAATTTCTTTAATTCCAATTATTTTCAATAATCAATATCTCTTTCATTTTTTATCCAAAAATTATGGGACCAATTGCATTATTTTCCAAATAATTTCTAGTTTCTATTTCTGATTTTTAATATTTTTTATTTTGTCATTTGATATTTTTTGTGAATTTTCTCTTTTCTGGTTATTTTTAATTCATTTTAAATAGTTTTTTATATTCAAAAAATACAAAAATATTTTCCTAACCTATTTGAATGATGATGGATCTATGAAAAATATTCTCATCAATTTTTGAATTGATTTGAGATTTATTTGAGATTTTAGTTCAATTAGGTTATTTTTATTCATTTTTAATTGATTAAAAATTGTTTCTGACTTTTAAAAATGCTGAAAATTTTTGTAAAACTTTGTTTGACCTTGTTGAACTTAGGATAAATTACTTGGACCTTTCAAGGTTGATTTGAAGTGATTTTGAAGTTTGACCTTTCCTTTATTTTTAATTCAAGTTTAATTTTAAATATTAAAAAATGCCAAAAATAATTTATTCATTTCTTGACTCTCAATCTTCATCTCACTTCTGTTTTTGATTGTTTGACCTTGACTTTCAATGTTATTGGTCAACATATGAGGATTGGTACATTGTATTTCATTTAATGCACTTTAATTTTGTCATTTCCATTTCTCTTATCCATCTTCTCCTTCTTCTTCTTCTACTTCCTTTCTTCTTGATCAATGAGTTAAAGGTTGATAAGTTAGCATTGATTAGGGAGATTTAATCTTCCTTGATTCAAATCTAATTCATCTTGATCAATTGATCAAGTGAATGGCTTTGCATTAAGGATAGGTTGTCTTCTAAATCATGCAAAAGGCTTAAACCAATACAAGATCAATTCTCATTTTCTTTCTGGCATGGCAAGTCGTTGGAACTTGGTTCTCTAATCAAGACTTCTAACTTGTGTTGTTGCCTACATTATTATTGACCGACCTCAGATAGTTGTGACTTCTACATAAGTCCAATTACGATTGCTTAACATAGCGCTAAATTTGCCTTATGGCACCCTAACTACTAACACTAACTATTGACAATTAACATTTACTTTATGCAATTTACTTTATGCAATTTACTATTCTTGCACATATTAGCCATTTGCTTTTCTCTTTGCTCACTTGAGCACATGTTTATGTTAATGCCATTTGCCTTTTGCTCACTTGAGCACATAATTGTGTATATATTATTGTGCTTGTGTTTTGTTTTGATTATTGTGGACCAAATGCAAGGAAATGGACTTAGTTTCTAGGACTTTCCCTATGCAAAGAAATGGAGAATTGGACTTAGATTCTAGGACCTTCCTTATGCAAAATTGGAGTAAAAGGATCTTAATGATGAAGATGGATTAGAAAGACCAAAATCTCTAAACTCACTCTTGTCCATTCTTGTTTACTTCATGGAACTTTTGATGTGTGCGCTTTTGTGCTAGGAGCTTCCATTTGAGCTTAATTGGGGAACCATTGCCATGTTCATCCAAGTGGAAGATACAAGATACATTGAGGATCTCTTATGAGACTTGTTTGATTGCTTACTTTGTGGTTGCTTATTCCAAAGGATGGGAGCTACTTGGATCATCAATATGATCTCAAGAGAGGAACTCCATTGTGGTTTTGATTCTTCATCCCTTCTCTTTTTGTTTTACTTAGGATTTAGCCCTTCTTCTTCTTCTCTCCACTCTAACCCAAGCCAAAACTATTGTGCAAACATTTAAACATTGTTTTTCAAAACATTAGAAACCTAAGCCTTATGCTTTTGATTTTCAAACTTTCTTTTCATAACACTTATTTTTGAATTGAACTTTTAAGTCAACTTTGACCATTTTTGTATATACTTCTAATTGGTAAATATAACCCATTCAAATGTCTTTTGTGGTTCCAATGGCCACTTTCTTAATCAAAAATCTTTCATAACCTTTAGCTATTAGGTTTGAGTTATCTTTGTGGTAGATGTGATACTCCCCTATATCCTTAGTGATGGACAATGAGTCTTCCATGCTTATTATAGGGTTACCCCCTCACTAGCATGTTGAAGCTATCCTCACATGGTGGATTTGTGGTTTGGTTGAGTTTTCTCCCTTTGATAACAAAAGACCTTAAGGCTTTTGGACCAATCAATTCATCAACTCATTTTTTTGAGATTTTTACCCCGAACTACGAGGTTTTGATCCTAATCTTTTTATAAGATGGTACGTAGGCAATGGGTTTATCCATCTAAACACAAAATGTAAATAAACTTGTATATTCTCTTCTCATCTCTTCAATCATGTTTGCACAAACAAATTTTCACAAAACAACAACCTTTGCAACAAGTGTGAAAAGGGCTCCCTAGGAGTACCTAGGATGTTTTGGGTGCCTAACACCTTCCCATTGCATAACCAACCCCCTTACCCAGATCTCTGTTTCTTTTACTAGTTTTTGTTAAAACTATTAGGTTTTTGTTCGCTTTCTAACCATTCCTTTGGATAAATAGAAGTGTGGTGGCGACTCGACTTTGTATGATTTACCTTGGATTTAGTCAATATCTCTAATGGTAATGAATACCCCGCTATAGAAAAATGGCGACTCTGCTGGGGATACATTTGCCTAGTGGGTTTTGCCTACTTTTCATATTTGTTGTATTGTATTGTTTTGTGACATATTTTTGTGCAATTTGGGATTACTGTATTGTATGTAATGATTGATTTTCTTGATATTAATTCCTTGTATGCTTGGTGATCTTTATGAGATGAGTTCTATACCTGGACTCGAGTGCACTTAGGATAGGAGAATGGCGTAGTCTTGTTGACTTGTGTGGAGTTATTCCTTAGCAAGTTGACTTGCAAGTCCATTCACTTGGTGGAGGTCATGTTGGGATCAATAATGTCACACAAGTAAGTTGTGGTTAGACATTACTCTTTCCAATATAGACCTTAGAAGCCAAGGACATTAGTTTACCAAGCCCATCTTGGCCTATTTTTAGGACGTAGTGCGAAGGTCGTTCAAGTGTAAGATTTGATACGATTGTTACGCGATACTACACTCATAAGAGTCTCTCTTGAGAATATTTTTGGAATACGAGTAGTCGTTTCTCCGATAATATCCGAAAGATGGGATGATGACTATGGGAACCTCTTGTAGAACATGTTTGGCAGGTTTAAACCATAGTACATTCCCTTTGGGGTGGTTCTTAACCGAGACTCCATGCTCGTGACTTACAACAAACCCTTGATTCATGGTTGACCCGTTCATGTATCCTTAATACCAATGGAACTTGGGTGTTGATAAGGTGTAAACCATAATCCACCAAAATGGATGATTGATATTAAGGATAACATGGTCCATCCCATGACCTTTGTTTGGTGTGCTTTGCTTGATCCTTGAGTTTGATTGTTGCATTCATGCATTCATATCATCAATAATGAAGAAAATTTTCAAGGAACTTAAGGGGTTTATTTGCAAAATTTTCAGACATGGAAAGACAAAGAAGGAATACCAAGAAGTACAACTTCAGACAACCAGATTTGAAAGAGTTAAGGAATCTGACATCCTATGTATTAGATCCTTTGGGTTTTAAGGCTCGTTTTGGGAAGCTTCTTCCTCTTCTGACTACTCAGGTGGATGAAGGGTTGATGAGTGTGTTGGTGCAGTTTTATGATCCCTTGTATCGTTGCTTCACGTTTTCGGATTTCCAGCTTTTACCTACGCTTGAGGAGTATGCTTATCTTGTGGGTATACCTATTCTAGATCAGTTGCCGTTCAGTGGCTTGGAGAGTATTCCTACTTCTCAAGAGATAGCTGACATGTTGCACATAGATGAATCTCTGGTTGGTGCTCATATGACTACCAAAGGTGGAATTCATGGTCTCCCTTCTGAGTTCCTCATTGCTCAAGCTACTATCTATGGGAAGTCCATGAGTGAGGATGCCTTTGAAGCCATATTTGTACTTCTCATCTATGGATTGGTATTGTTCCCCAACATCGACAAGTTTGTGGATGTGAACGCTATTAGGTCTCTAGTCCAGTCGTGTATTGCTCACGCTGTGTCTAGTTCTTTTTTCCCTAATTCAGAGTCGTGTCCTGCTCACGCATTCTTTTTCTTATCCTCATGAAAGTCCTGTTAGAGTCTCTGTTCCTGGTGAGTGTATTACTCTGATGGATCGTCTTTTCTTTGTGGACCAGTATTCCCCACAGAGGTTATTTCTTTCGCATGCATACATTTGCATCATGAGGTCTCTTAGGGACCAAAATTTGTCTCATTACTGTTATTTAAGCCCATTCAACCGCGTCGAGATGAAGATTTTAACCTTCACTTCTCCGGCTAGAATGACCTTAAATAGGGGCATCTGTAAGACCTCAATTTTGTCCCTAAGATCCCTCATGGCATCATATCATAACATTGCATTGCCTCAAGGATCATTGGACACCTTGCTTCCTTCCCTATGGGTGGGTTATCCTCTTGAGAGTGATTCTTGATCACCAAGCATTCCTTGCATTTGTATATCATTGTTTCTCTTTCTATCACTAACCAAAAGTACAAAATTATGTCATCTAACCTTTGTCTTGCAGATGAGGCATTAACAAGTCAAGGCACTCAAAGGCATTCATTGAGCAATAGATGGTGGTCATTCTTGAGATTTGGACCCCACAATCATTCACAAGAGTTCATATGAGCTATGATGTCATTTTGAAGCAAAATCCCAAGTGATAAAGGCTTGAATTTCATCAGAACATTCTCAGGTCATGTGAAGACCTAGAAAGTCAACTGCAAAGTCAACTATGGATTTGGAGGTGGGAAGTGATTAGAAATACTTCATTCATGTTCAAACAAGTCTCATTTGACATTTCAAACACTCACATTGAAGAATTTGAAGTCAGGTCAAGAATTTCCAAAAATAGCAAGTGACCTATAATTTGAACTTTCCAAAAATGGAAAGATTTTGGACCAACTTCAACTTAATATTACATCATCAAGAAAGCTTCAAATGAAATTTTGTTGAACATGAAAGTTGTAGATCTTTCTCTCCCGTTTCCAAAAAGTCCAAGATCATGAATTTCTAATGTGTGGTTGAGGAGATATGATTAAATCATGGGAAAGTATGCATGGGACTTCAAATGAGCATAACTTTTCAACCAAACCTCCAAAATGAGTGGTTCTTTTTGCAAAATTCTCCTCATGACCTCTAGTTTCCAAAACATTCATTACATGGCTTGAATTCCACTTGCATAATCATGTGCTCATTCATGAAGGTTTTGAAGAGAAATTTCATAAAACCATTTTGGATGATTGTATGCATACAAAACCAATTCAAAAGTGTGCATGGGCTTTGTTTAAGAGGATTTGGATCAGGTTCGTGCACTGTTCACGTGGCTACCTCATGCATGGGGGTGAAAATCCAATTTGTGCATACACCTTAAAACTTGATTAATTTCAATTAGCTTTGGCTTAAACAGGTTTTAAACATGATTAGCATGGCATATATAAGGTTAAACATAATTGCATTTTCCATTAACTACAATTTTCAGATCTGAATCTTAGAATCAATCAATTTTTTCTCTCAAAAATATTTTGAAATTCTTCACACAAAAATATTTGGACGTGGAATCAAAGCAATTGGTGCCATATTGAGCCATACTCGAAGCTTGAAGGTTCCATGGATTTTGCAAATTGAGCTGGATTGGTGTATGCTGGAGCTTCAAATTCATCATCAATCACTTCATTAAGCATTGTAGAGAAGATTTGAGGCATTACTGAGCTTTGTGGAGCACGATTCCAACTTCTGTTCTTCAAGAGGTCAGGATTCGATCTCAATTATTCTTGAATTCATTATGATATTGTTGTAGATCGTGTTGTCCTGATGAATCCGAGCTTTGAATCGTGTGATTTGGTGCTGTTTTAAGCTAGATATGCATGATTGAAAGTTTGATGTTCAATTTTATTTTCTTCGATTTGAGTTTGTTGTGATGAATTATGTTGAAATGCTTATGGATCTTGAATGTACATGACATGATGAATCGTTTGGTGTTATTTTTTTTAATTTCTGGACACCTTTTGAAAAATCTGGAAAATCCAGAGCGTTTGTTGAGAACTTCACAGTCCTCTCCAATAATATTCTCTCCCCGGCATGGGTGCTTTCCTTTTGGAAGATTCGGTAGTTGGTGGATTGACATCCCGGTACTTCGTGTATTTCCTCAGTAAAGTCGCCAGCGGAGTGGTTGGTATGATATACTTCATTTGTGCTATCTTTCCCCATCAGAGTGCTTGTTGAGGTTTTCACCTCTTATCCCTTCAACAGAGCAGTGATTATTTCCTCCTCGGCAGTTGGTGGTTTACTCTTGGAAGGTTCAGCATTTAGTGGTTGATCACCAGTTCTCCTTCTCTTCCTCAGATAATCCCCCAGTAGATTTGTGGTACGGTGGATTGTGTCTGTGATGTTTCCCTGCAGAAGTATCGTGATTTCCCTGCAGTATCCCCAACAGAGTTGCTTTTGTGGAAGTTTCTGCCTGTTGTAAACTTCTGTTCCCTAGTTGGGTTAGTTGGTGATCTATCATTCATAGATTTGGTTGATTTCCTGATGCTTTTGATCCCTAGTAGAGTGGCTTATGGCAGAATCTACTTGTGTGATCTATTTTTCCCTCAGTGGGTTTATCCCCAATGGAGTGGCTGACAGTATCCCCAGTAGAGTTGCTTGTGCGGCTAGATTCTACTTGTGCGTTCTGTTCTCTTCAGTAGTTTTGCTTGTGCAGTGAACTCTTGTTTCCCAGTTGATACTGAGGATTCCCTGCAGGAATCTCGGGATTTCTCCATTTCCCCAACAGATTTGTCTTTGTGGCAGTTGCTGCCTGTTGTGGACTTCTATTCCCTAGTTGGGTTGATTGATGATCCATCACTCAGAGATTTTGTGATTTCTTTGATATCTCTGATCTTTTGCTTTCCAACAGATCTTTGCTCTTTAGCAGTCAGATCTCCAGCAGATTGGCTTTCCTTGGATTTTCCTCTGGAAGTGTAGTATCGGGCGTTTGATTCCTGGGCATGTTTGTGTTAGTAATGTCTGTTTTGTCAGCATTCATCAAACATAAATCACGCATATTCATGCATACTTTCAACATTCAGATATTCATGATTGCATTTTTTTTCCATATATCTTTGGTTTGTTGTCTCCTGCTAACGGTGGTGTAGATCTCTCCAGTAGATCTTCCCAAGCAGATGTCGGGTGTCTAATCTCTCAATATAGAGTCAGCCCCATAAGCAGAAAGTGTCTGTCTTTCCTTCTGCAATTCCCCACTGAGATATATCCTCGTGGATGACGGTTTCTTCCGTTCCCTCCCAACACATATATTGGGATGGATCTTCCTATTGAGTTATATCCTCATTAGGACGAGTCTTGATTCAGTTTGCCTTTTTGGTTTGATCCTGAATTGGCATTTTTTTTCAACTGTCTCTTGTGCTTCCCTGTGGAATAAGTGAATGAATTGCCCAATAACCGGCAATAATTCTTTATCCCCAACGGAGTTTGGGCCTCTACCCAGTAACCGGTAGTTGTAAGTCTTATATCCCCTTTTCCCTCTTGGCGAAATTTGTGGTTATATACCTTTTATTCCTCAGCAAGAGTCGATTGGTTTTCTACCCAGTATTTGGTAGTCGTAAATCCTATTTTTCTTGCTCCTTAGCAGTTGGTGGTTTGTTATAAACCCTATTTTGTTTCCCCGTGCGGAGTTGTGATTCTTTCATTCCCCACGCAGAGAGTTGTTGGTTTTCTACCATGTATTCGGTAGTTACAAACCCTACTTTTATCCCCTAGCAGAGGTAACCTTTGTGGTTCATTCTGGTTGATGGTGGATTTTGTGGTCTTCTACCCAGTATTCGGTAGTTGTAAATCCTATGTTGTTGTTGTATCCCTAGCGGAGTCTGTGCTTTCTTGTGGATAATTGCCGTATGCTAGCAATTTTATCCTCAACCAAAGTTTTGGTCTTCTACCCCATATTCGGTAGTTGTAAATCATAATTTCTCTCCTTTGCAGAGTTAACCCTGTTGTTCATCCTAACCGATGATGGTTACTCTTTGTGGTTATCTTCATCCAGTATTCGATGTTGATATTCCCTCTTTCTTCTGGGTAATTGCCGTATGCTAGCAGTTGTATCCCCAGCAGATCTTTCCTTGGATAATTGTCGGATGCTTGCAATTTATCCCCGGTGAGTTCTCTTTCATTTACCCTTTTTATTGGTAATGATTGTTGCTCCCTTTGATCGGTCATCTTTATATACCTAGTTTTGGTATCCCGATGCCTTTCTTTTCAGTTGATTTATCCTTTATTAACCCAGTAACCGGTTGTGGATAATCTTCCATGCGAGTATGTTATCCACGTTCTGACGGTAATGGATAATATATCTCATGCACTCTTCGGTCGAAGCCTGTTGTGTTTCCCCAGTCGAGTAAGATCCGTATTTCCTTTGCGGAATCGAATATTCTTTATGTCTCCTGGATAATTGCCGGATGCTTGCAATTTATCCCCTGTGAGTTATCTTTCGTTTACCCTGTTGGTGTTGGTATCGATTGTCTCTCTTTTCGGTCGGTCACCTATTATATACCCAGTAACCGGTATCCCTGGTGTTCCTTCCATGCGAGTATACTATCTACGTTCTGACGGTAATAGATAATATATCTCATGCGAGTATACTATCCACGTTCTGACGGTAATGGATATTATATCTCATGCGCTCTTTGGTTTTTTCCCAGCTGAGTAGGATTCATTTTCCCGTTGCGGAGTCGAATGTCCATCCTGTAAGCCGATTTTCTTTTTCAAGCCCTCCTTTCGGATGATGAGTGTTTTGGCATATATACCAATTCACGTTTCGGTCGGTCACCTATTATATACCCAGTAACCGGTATCCTTGGTGTTCCTTCCTTTCTGCTCCCTATTATGACCTTGGTCCCCTGTGGAGTCAGATTTTCCTGAGTGGATGTACCTTTTTCAGGTCTTTCTCAGATGTTTGGTTGATTGATATCTCTCACCCTCATACCGGTCTTAGATATTCATTTCTTCCTGAGCTTGTTGTTCTTTCACTCAGTAATCGGTGTTTAGATCACATGTCTCTTTGAGTTTGTTACCCAGTAACCGGTAACACCTCATCTTGCAGTTTTTTCTCCAGGAGAGTCTCTTTGTTAGACATTCCCCAGTGGAGTTTCCGTTGTGATTTTACCATTTTGTTGTATTGGCGTTTTCCCCAATATATGCAGTTTTCCCCGGCAAGGAGATTCTGTGTGAATCTTTTTCCCCAGTCTGAGTCCGGATTTTTATCCGAAGTATCCTTTGTGGATAGTTTGAGTCAGCTTGAGTCTTCCCAATGGATGTGTCTTCCTTTGGAACTCTTTTCTCCCCAGTTTGAGTCCTTTACTCCCCAGTGAGGTCTCCAGTCCAGTCGTGTATTGCTCACGCTGTGTCTAGTTCTTTTTTCCCTAATTCAGAGTCGTGTCCTGCTCACGCATTCTTTTTCTTATCCCCATGAAAGTCCTGTTAGAGTCTCTGTTCCTGGTGAGTGTATTACTCCGATGGATCGTCTTTTCTTTGTGGACCAGTATTCCCCACAGAGGTTATTTCTTTCGCATGCATACATTTGCATCATGAGGTCTCTTAGGGACCAAAATTTGTCTCATTACTGTTATTTAAGCCCATTCAACCGCGTCGAGATGAAGATTTTAACCTTCACTTCTCCGGCTAGAATGACCTTAAATAGGGGCATCTGTAAGACCCCAATTTTGTCCCTAAGATCCCTCATGGCATCATATCATAACATTGCATTGCCTCAAGGATCATTGGACACCTTGCTTCCTTCCCTATGGGTGGGTTATCCTCTTGAGAGTGATTCTTGATCACCAAGCATTCCTTGCATTTGTATATCATTGTTTTTCTTTCTATCACTAACCAAAAGTACAAAATTATGTCATCTAACCTTTGTCTTGCAGGTGAAGCATTAACAAGTCAAGGCACTCAAAGGCATTCATTGAGCAATAGATGGTGGTCATTCTTGAGATTTGGACCCCACAATCATTCACAAGAGTTCGTATGAGCTATGATGTCATTTTGAAGCAAAATCCCAAGTGATAAAGGCTTGAATTTCATCAGAACATTCTCAGGTCATCTGAAGACCTAGAAAGTCAACTGCAAAGTCAACTGTGGATTTGGAGGTGGGAAGTGATTAGAAATACTTCATTCATGTTCAAACAAGTCTCATTTGACATTTCAAACACTCACATTGAAGAATTTGAAGTCAGGTCAAGAATTTCCAAAAATAGCAAGTGACCTATAATTTGAACTTTCCAAAAATGGAAAGATTTTGGACCAACTTCAACTCAATATTACATCATCAAGAAGGATTCAAATGAAATTTTGTTGAACACGAAAGTTGTAGATCTTTCTCTCCCATTTCCAAAAAGTCCAAGATCATGAATTTCTAATATGTGGTTGAGGAGATATGATCAAATCATGGCAAAGTATGCATGGGACTTCAAATGAGCATAACTTTTCAACCAAAGCTCCAAAATGAGTGGTTCTTTTTGCAAAATTCTCCTCATGACCTCTAGTTTCCAAAACATTCATTACATGGCTTGAATTCCACTTGCATAATCATGTGCTCATTCATGAAGTTTTTGAAGAGAAATTTCATAAAACCATTTTGGATGATTGTATGCATACAAAACCAATTCAAAAGTGCGCATGGGCTTTGTTTAAGAGGATTTGGATCAGGTTCGTGCACTGTTCACGTGGCTACCTCATGCATGGGGGTGAAAATCCAATTTGTGCATACACCTTAAAACTTGATTAATTTCAATTAGCTTTGGCTTAAACAGGTTTTAAACATGATTAGCATGGCATATATAAGGTTAAACATAACTGCATTTGCCATTAACTACAATTTTCAGATCTGAATCTTAGAATCAATCAATTTTTTCTCTCAAAAATATTTTGAAATTCTTCACACAAGAACACTTTCTCTTGATTGATTCATGCTCATGAGGTGTTTTTGAGGAGATTTGGACGTGGAATCAAAGCAATTGGTGCCATATTGAGCCATACTCGAAGCTTGAAGGTTCCATGGATTTTGCAAATTGAGCTGGATTCGTGTATGCTGGAGCTTCAAATTCATCATCAATCACTTCATTAAGCATTGCAGAGAAGATTTGAGGCATTGCTGAGCTTTGTGGAGCACGATTCCAACTTCTGTTCTTCAAGAGGTCAGGATTCGATCTCAATTATTCTTGAATTCATTATGATATTGTTGTAGATCGTGTTGTCCTGATGAATCTGAGCTTTGAATCGTGTGATTTGGTGCTGTTTTGAGCTAGATATGCATGATTGAAAGTTTGATGTTCAATTTTATTTTTTTTCGATTTGAGTTTGTTGTGATGAATTATGTTGAAATGCTTATGGATCTTGAATGTACATGACATGATGAATCGTTTGGTGTTATTTTTTTTAATTTCTGGACACCTTTTGAAAAATCTGGAAAATCCAGATGAAGATCATCATGATCTTCATCTTCAACCTATGAGCTTCATCATTTCCAGAACTTGCTGCGGTTTTGCTACGATTTTGCTACGGATTTTAGATTTAGCTACGAATTCTGGAGCGCTAGGGTTTTTGAGTCAAAACGGTGTCGTTTTGATTGAGGCGCCAAATTCAAAAGTGGACATGGTTCGAGTCCGTCTGAGCGCATTATTTCAAATTGCCTTGCATTTTTCACTTTCCCTCCCATTCTCACATGCTATGTCCATTTCCATTTTTTTAATTTTTTCCTTAACTTCAAAAAATCATATAAAATAGAAAAATGCATCAATTTCACTCCAATTTTTTGCACAATGTTCCTTATTCTGTCTAGTTTTTTATCATCATTAAATTGCAAGTTGTGCTTGGCTGGATTTTATTTGGTGCTAGGTTGATTGATCATATGTCTTATTGTGACCTTGCCTTGCTTATCTCATCATGAAATGCTTGTTTCTTATCCAATGAACCTGAAATTTTGCATGATGAAAACTAGACACATTGCTTGACATTTTGGTTTTGGTTTGGTATTTTTCCTATGCTCCATTGCTGTTTTATGCTTGTGCTAACTTGGTGTGACAATTTGTGTAACACCTTTGAATGTCCAACTTGTGCCAAGTGATTGCCATGCCAAATGATGTCCAATGCTTCTGATTTTTTGTATGTGGATCATGTTAGATGTCTTGAATGTGCATGAATTTTTCCAGATTTATTTGAATCATTTCTGTTTTGATTTGAATTTTTCATTCATGATGATCACATATGAGCTTTGAAATTGTCTTGAACTTCACTTGATCATGAAATGCTTTTGGTGATTGATTTTGATGTGAGCCTTTTTAGGTTATGTCAATATGTGGTTGAAGTTGCTTTGTGTTAAATTTCAGCTCCTGTTTTGAATTTTTTCTCCATCTTTGACCTTAGGCTTTGACCTAGTGGTTTGTTGCTTACATGTGAGTTTTGATTTCAGGTTTAAGCATCCAAGTTCCATGGTTGATGATGCTTCATCATTTGAATATTGATGTTTGCTTTTGATTACTAACACTTGTATGTTTTGTAGGTTGATGCTAACTCATTTGAGTTTGCCCTTTGGCTTACACATTTTGTACATTGGGATTGTCTGTTGCTTATTGACTGTTGTCTGTTTGTCTGAGTATTGTACTGATTTGTTTAGTTGTTTCTACAGGTACTTAAGTTGCTTTAAGTTCATTTTGAACTTTGCTTTGCTTGGTTGCTTAACCACTTAGGTATAATCTCTAATCTTCATGTAGTCTGGAAGACCTACTGTTATTGGTAGGCACCTGTCTGAAGCCCTCCTTAAGAGGCAATGTTTGTGCTTGTTTAATTTTGTGCCAAGCAGGTAAAGTCCTCTTAAGAGGCAATTGGCAGATAAAAGAGATGCGTAATCCATCTCCTGCTACTCAATGTGTCATTCACCTTGCTCACACCATGTGTTGATGCATGGTGAATAATAACCCAAGATCTTATAGAGTCAACCATTTGTGGAGAAGAGTTCCAACTTTCTGAACTCCCACACTTTCCATTGATCAAAGCTCTCCCTGACCAGGGATAAGAGCTATGAGGCACACCCCTCATCTCCATTTCATATGCTTCACCCTAACTCTCAATGTTAGGGTTAAGAGCTCAAAATACCCCCATTCCAGTTGGCTGTAAAGCCTAACCTTGCTTGAGCCTAATTGATTGTATATAGTGTGTGCTAATTGACTTGTTTGTTTGCTTGCTTGATTCATCTGTGCATATTTGCTTATGTGTGCCTTTGTGCATCTATCATCATTACTTGTATATCATTTCATAAACATTGTTCATTACTTTGTAACATTTTGTTTTGTCCATGGAGGAGGCAAGCATAAGTCCATTGATTGGCAGTTGTTTCCTATGATATGGTGGGAGACTAGTATAAGTCCATTGATTGGCATCTGGTATCCTTGTTTTGTTTGTTTTGGGAGACTAGTATAAGTCCATTGATTGGCATCTGGTATCTTTATTTTGTTTGTTTTGTGAGACTAGTATAAGTCCATTGATTGGCATCTGGTATCCATGTTTCATTTTGTTTTAGGAGATTGGTGTAAGTCCATTGATTGGCATCTGGTATCCATTTTGTTTTAGGAGATTGGAATAAGTCCATTGATTGGCATCCGGTATCCATTTACTTTGTCCATCTGTTATTTGCATTGTGGCCTATTCCAAAGGAATCACTTGAATCATCTACATATGATCTCAAGAGGTGAACATCTAAGAAGTTTTACTTCCTCACCCTCCCACCTTTTGTTTCTTCAAACCTCCATTTGCATGTTAATCCAAAACTTGAAAACTATTGTGCAAACATTTTCATTTGTTTTCAAATTAGAAACCTAGGCCTTAAGCCTCTGATTTTTCAAACTTCATTTTCATAATACTTCTTTTGAATTGAATTCTAATCATATCTTGACCACTTTTGTGAATAATCCTAATTGGTTAATTTCACTCACTCAATTGTTTTGTGGCTTTGTCCATTCTTGATAAGTTTTCATACATTAGCCATAGGTTTGATTTATCCTAGTTGGTTGATGTTAATCTTACCTTTTGTCCTTAGTGATTGAATTGTAAGACTTCCTTGCTTATTATAGGGTTAACCCCTCACTAGCAAGTTGAAGCTTTTCTCACATGGTGGACTTGTTGTTTGTATAGGTTGAGTTTTCTCCCGTGGATAACGAAAGACCTTAGGGCTTTTGTTTTAAAATCAATTCACATACTTTTGGAAATCTTTTAGCCGAACTACGGCATTTTGATCCTTACCTTCCATGGAAAGGTACGTAGGCAACGGGTTCATCCGTTCAAACACAAAAATAATAACTTGTACATTATTTTCTCATCCCTTCAATCATGTTTGCACAATAAATATTTCATAAACAAATAACATTTCGTACAACAAGTTGTGAAAAGGGCTCCCTAGGAGTACCTAGGACGTTTTGGGTGCCTAACACCTTCCCATTACGTAATTAACCCCTTACCCAGATCTCTGATCTTTTCATTAGTTTTCTATGTGTAAAACTTCTTAGGCTTTTGTTCGCTTTTTAGCCATTCCTTTGGATAAATAAAAGTGCGGTGGCGACTCGATTCTTTGTATGCTTTGCTTTTGATTTAGTCAATAAATCATAAAGTGACGAATACACCGCTACACCATTGTGTGTTGTTTGCCTCTGTTGTATAAGTGGTTTATTTCTCACTTATCGCAGACGGTCGCCTTCAAGGAGAACAAGGGATGTCTACGGTGGTCCACGAGACTTATGTCTCTCACTAATGATGATATCTCTTGGTACAATCGTGTGTATGATGGTGTGCAGATTATCGACTCTTGTGGTGAATTCTCCAATGTACCTCTTCTTGGTACATGTGGTGGGATTAACTACAACCCTGTTTTAGCACGTCGTCAGCTTGGGTTCCCCCTAAAGGTTAAACCCAATAACATTCTGTTAGAGGGTGTGTTCTTCCAGGAGGGTAAAGATCCCCAAGGCTTGAAGGGCAGAATGGTCCGCGCTTGGCGCAAGATTTTTAGGAAAGGAAGGGAAGAGTTGGGTCCTAAGAATTGTGTTGCTATGGAGCCGTACACTGCTTGGATTAGGAAGAGAGCGTCTGAATATCTCATGCCTTACGAGTATCCGAGACCTACACCTTTGGTTGTGGTTGGGCCTTCAACCCTCCCTAACCAAGGAGTAGAGGAGTTGAGAGACGAAGACCGTTCACGTGCTTGGATCCGTGAACGCGAAGAGTTGTTTCAGCAGATTAAGGAGAAGGACGCTTTGATAGAGTTCCTCGAACATCAGGTTATAGATGATCCTGATGATGCATGGACTTCTTTACTTCCTCAGTCTTCCAAGTTTTGGAAGAGGAAGTATGATCGACTCGCCAAGGAGAAGGCAGATATGGAGGCAGCCTACGAGAGGGAGGTGAAGAGACTTCGCGCATCCTATCTTCCTGTGTCCCGAGCTTTAGATGATTGTTTCTAGGGATCCATAGGATGATTATTTTCCTTCTCTCTTGTATATGATTGACAATGTTGTACTTCTTTTCCCTGATATTATTTTATGAGATATTTCCATATGAGATAAATGTTTAATATCTCCAAAATTTGCGAATAAAACCCTAGAGTTCCTTTGAAATAAAAAAACAAATCATGTGCACAAGCATTGTATGCATCATGTGCATAAGCAGGTTTTGTTCCCGGCTTCTTGTCCTGTGGTCTAACTCTGTGTTCTTCATTTATTTTGAAGACAAGATGACTCACCGGTACTACACTAGAGCCAACATTTCGAGACTGATGGATCATCTAGAGCAAGAGAACCGTGAGCTGAAAGAGGAAGTGGCCAGATTAAGTGCTTTGATGGAATCATTCTTTGCCGCCCAGAGCCTGTCTTCTCCGACGCCTTCAACTCCTCCCCAGAGGACAGTCATCTCTGAGATTGTCTCCTCAACTGTGCCTGCATCCAGTGCACATTTCGCTCCAGCGGCCATGCCAGCCGGATTCCCGTGGGGGATACCTCCCAATTTCATGCCTGAGGGTCCTGCTCCAACCTTTGCTTCTATGCTGGCATCTAGCCCGGTCCTTGTTGTTCCTCCTCCTGTCGTGTATACTATGCCCAGGGTAGACGACACCATCTATCATTTTGAGCCATCTGAAGGCCCAGATGTCTATGAGAAGATGGATACTATGAATGATCAATTTCTTGAGCTGCGCAAGGAATTGAAAACTCTTAGAGGAAAGGATCTTTTCGGCAAGTCCGCTGCCGAATTGTGTTTGGTTCCCAATGTGAAGATCCCTGTGAAATTCAAGGTCCCTGACTTTGAAAAATACAAGGGAAATACTTGCCCTCTCAGCCACCTGGTCATGTATGCCAGGAAGATGTCAACTCAGACCGACAATGATCAGTTACTCATCCACTACTTTCAGGACAGCTTGTCCAGTGCCGCCCTGCGTTGGTATATGGGTTTAGACAGTGCGAACATCCGATCCTTCAACGACCTTGGCAAGGCCTTCGTCAAGCAGTACAAGTATAATGTGGATATGGCTCCCGATAGGGATCAATTGAGGGCCATGTCCCAGAAGGATAAAGAAACATTTAAAGAATACGCCCAGAGGTGGCGAGAGTTAGCAGCACAGATCGTGCCTCCTCTAGAAGAGAAGGAAATGACCAAGATCTTTCTGAAGACCTTGAGTTCATTCTATTATGAGCGAATGATTTCTAGCGCTCCTTCTGACTTCATCGAGATGGTGAATATGGGGATGCGTCTAGAAGAAGGGGTTAGAGAAGGGCATCTAACCAGAGAAGAAGGCTCTTCTGCCAAACGTTATGGGGCGTTTGCAAAAAAGAAAGATGGAGAGGCACATGCTGTGACCTCCCATGTGAAACCAAGAAGACCCTCGGTGAGGAGGAAGACCGTGCGTCCCGCCGGTAACCAGCACCAGGTGGCTCATATAGCACCTGTTTTCAGAGACAATCAACAGTATCAGCAACATAGCAACAATCAACAACCACATCCGCAATATCAGCAACAACAGCACTGTCCGCAACACAGGCCTATCAGCCTCGAAACAATAATCAAACCAGCACGAGTTACGAGAAGAAAAGGGTCACCTTCGATCCTATTCCAATGACGTACGCAGAATTATATCCCTCTTTGAAGAGAGGAAGTTAATTACTCCGAGAGACCCACCAGCTATACCTGCTAACCCCCAGTGGTGGTATAAGCCTGTATTACACTATGTTTATTATTCTGGTGCTCCCGGCCACGACGTGGAGAATTGTTACCCTTTGAAGACCAAGGTTCAAGACCTTGTGAGGTGTGGCATTCTGTGTTTCGAGGACGTAGGTCCTAATGTGAAGAAGAACCCATTGCCCGAGCATGGGAAATCTGTCAATATG